>NC_135783.1:351811821-351966821 GCF_051106095.1 Pogona vitticeps | reverse complement strand
CAAAAAACATTATTTATACAGCCAATTGTACCCAAACCCACCCCAGCCTGGCTGTAGGATCCCCTGGCCACTTTGCACTTTGTGCAGTCTCAAAGGCAACCTTGCTTAATCTGGAAGCCCAAAGAAGGCTTCAGCACAGGCAGAGGGAAAGCGGCACCGGGCAAAGCTGAACGAGGCAGCCTCCACTCCCCTGAGGGCCATAAGTTCAAGGCTGGGGAGTGTGGGACTTTGAGCACACACTGTCCGGGCGCTCGTCTTCCCATTGATGCACGCGGGCACTGCTTGCTCTGCCTGACTTGTCAGGTGGCACTCCGCTCATGCTGCCTTTCCGGGCTCCACATGGGCTGGGTGGGTATGGCGGATTGGCAAGCAGCTGCAGCAGTAGTGGGAGGAGGGGGGCGAGGACTGCACTCCAGCACTGGCGGCAGGTAACGGGGGGGTGGGGAAAGACAGGGGGAGGCGGGTCCTTCCACCTCTCCCCCTCCCATCCAAAATTATAACATAAAATACACAAAAGCCTGACATTTTAAAGGTTTTTATCTTTGCCTGCTGGACGGAGGACCTTAGGCTAAAAAGGAGGACATGTCCTCCTTTTGCCAGACGTCTAGCAACCCTATGCATGGAGCAGGGGGTTGGACTTGATGGCCTTGTGGGCCCCTTCCAACTTCACTTTTCTATGATTCTAAGGATCTCACAAAACGTCAAGACTCAGGATTCTGCAGGATACAGCCGTGCAAGTTGAAGTGGCATCGAGCAGCTATAATTGCGTCGTGCAGACGTAGTTTTCTTCCTCGTAGTGCTTTTCTTTGCATTCATTCATTTTGCACGCCTGCGTGGGTTCGTGGGCTGGTTGTGTTGCCTATGCGAGTGACATTTTCACAGCTGACCCATCTGGAGGACAGACTAAGAAGATAATTTCTAGCTTCGAGAAGGCTGCTGGTAATTGTAGGCCATTTCCAGGATAATTGCAATCGGGCTGAAAAACCTTCCAGTTGGAGTGTTTATGCTCATCAATCTAATTTAAGAACTAGGAGGCTGGAAGAGCTGCATTTGAGTCCACACCCTCTCCCTCCCTCCCTCCCTCCCTCTTTCCCCTTCATCTTCCTTATTTTTTACCACCTGTGGTTATAAAAAGGGCGCAACTGAAACCACAGTCTGCAAGGCAAGGCGAGGGCTCGAGATCTCCCGTTCAAGGTCTGAGGCCAAGCGGGATGGAGACGGAGCGTTCAAAGATGTCAATGATTAGCAAGAACAAGGTGGGGAGAAAGGAAGCCACAGAGCGCTTGGGCCCAATCCACTGAGAAATAAGCAGCATTCTAATGAAAGGCAGCTGATGAGATAATCACTTCAAAGACGGTGGGAAACAACAACAACCACCCGGCGCTCTAGAGACCCTCAAAAATTAAATGGTGTAGAAAATCAGCTTTGGAGTTGTGCTTTGGCTTGGCCGTTGGCTCGATGTCATCATGAGCAGGGATGTGGCAATGCCTGAGGGATGAATCATGATGCGATCATAGAGGTGGGGAAGGCATAGGTTGGCAGGAAGCATGCATAAATATGGAATGAGCCTGTGGTCTTTGGTGGAATCTGGGGATGGCTGGAGATGGGTGCACAGGTATTAAAGATACCTCCTCCAGTCTTTCAAGGGGAATTCAGCTGGTGCTCAGAAACCTGCCATCCATGGCACACATTCAGTGTTGGAGGGATTTGGCATTCAGTGACAATGGACAATTTCTCTTATGCTTATCTCATAAGGGAAGGCTGCCATGTTTGGGGCTTTCAACTTAAGCAGACCAGTAGCTGCAGATCCTGGCAGCCAATGGGCCAAGCAGGAGACACGCCAGCAGGGTGATGACACCGTACAGGCTGTTCTGCCTACCGTGTCCTCAAAAATCATCTATGGGGTGGGAAGAATCTGGATAAAGGGAACTCTCTGAGGTCTATGATACAGAAGCAAAAACGTCTTGCTAAGACCAAGATCAAGTGAGCATAAGTTACAGAGGGACCGATTTCTGTTGGATGCTATGAGATGCGTCTTGGAAGTTGAGAGCATTTGGACGGTCGGACCCATGATTTCAAGGGTGTTGGGAACTCCAGGCTGGAAGCCTTCAAGGGCAGGCTGGCCTGCCATCCGTCGGGAGAGATCCACCTTTGGTTTCCCTCATCAAGCCAAGAATTGGCTCAAGCACCTCTTTGCTTTGTTCTTTCCAAACTGGCCCTTCCTTTGTATCTTCTGCAAACTAAGAATGTGTGTTACTTTTTCATAAATGTGTGAAACTGGACTGGACTGGGATATTGGCTTAATTTTAGGGCGACAAAACAGGGTGGCGCAAAAAAGGCTCCGGTTAGTTCCAAGACCCCTTAGAGCTCCTTTGTCCAGAATTTGTGGAGTGAAGCAGATTTAAAAACAACTCAGCCGTTTGAACTGAAGAAAAGGAGAAGCCAAAGGTATCAGTAGATTTTGCTGCTGCCCTCGAAGAGACGGCGAGTCAGTAACATCTGAACACCTCCGGAGGCCCTTGAAGGGATCAAAACAAGGTCACCAGAGGCTAGATATTTCCTTGCAGCTGCTCGGACAGGCATTTCACAGTACCCACAAGGGAAAGTGAGCAAATTCTGGCACTATGTAAATTAATTTGTGCATTTGGGAGTATTAATTTTTTTCCCTTTGTTTTCAGCTTCAGTTCCTTAACTTTGTGCGAATTTAGAATTCAGTGTATGTTTGATTGGGGAAGGATGTTCATTGTAAGGGCTCTGAGTGGATAGGTCACAACATTAGGGGATCTCCCAACCATTTCTCCTACTTTTTTACTAGTGTCCTGTTGCAAATGCCATTGCTTGCTGGCCTCTGTATAAAGTTTTCTTTTAAAAAAAGACAATAAGAACAAATAAACAAACAACAGAGATCTAGAAATGCACAAATAACATCATGGACAAGAAGCAAATTAAAATATTTCCAGAGAATACTGGATAAGGCAGTCCCGATCTATGTGCCCTTTCTTTAGGCATGGGAAAGGTCAGAGATCTCCCAGGCATGCCTTTGTGCAACAAAGAGGTGGTTGAACAAATTCGCACACCGTTGTGCAACAGTCACGTGTACTCAGAGTTCAAGCATTTACTCACGAACACACAGAAAGGACCTGGTCCAGTGGCAGAAGAAGCAGGTGGCACTGGGGTTCTAGGAGAACCACCTCGCTGCCTATTTCCTGCCATCTGAAGCGGAGAAGATTTCGGTATATTTATTCTCTGACCGGCTGTCTGTGATGTTCCCAGAAGATGGGAAAAGTTAAGCATGGAAAACCGAGAAGGCAAGGGCAGTTAACCCTGACAGGGAGCTGAAAGTATTTTTTTTTTCCTGGTCTTCTTGTTCATTAGACCCTGTCTCTTCTGAAGGGCCTGCCTGAAAACATGTACATAAATCTTAACAAATTCTCTCTTTAAAGTGCCAGACGAAAAGTCCCTGTAGCTCGGCTGTTTAGTCTCCGGTAACCTCCCGTGTCTGGTAGCCATTCCTTCAATAAATAAATACCCTCACAAAAAGGGACCGTTAAACAGCAGGGGAGGGGGGCAAGGCAGGTGGAGGGGGCAGTCCGCGAACGGGATATTTGCCCCTTAGGACCAGCACTTGGTGTTATTTTGGCACAATGGGAAGCAAAACAGCTACCCTCCTGTTCCCATCCTGGGGGGGGGTCATGTGACAAGATGTGAGAGGTGCCTATGTAGTGACTGTTTACTACACTACAGTGGTGCCTCGCTAGACGATGATAATCCGTTCCACTGAAATAGCTGTTTAGCGAAATCATTGTCTAGCGAAAAGCATTTCCCCATTGGAATGCACTGAAACCTGTTTAATGCCTTCCAATGGGGAAGAATCGTCATTGTCTAGCGAAGATTGGCCATAGGAAAGCCGCTTTGCAAACCGCCAATCAGCTGTTTAAATCGCTGTCTTGCGAAGCTAAGGTCCTGAAAACACCTGTTTTGCAAGCGCAGAGGGAGCTGTCAAAATCGTTGTCTAGCGAAAATCAGTTTGCGAAGCAGGGACCAAACATTGTCCAGCGAAATTCCCCCCTAGGAATCACTGTTTTGCGAAACACTATAGCGATCACAAAAAGTCAATGTCTAGCGAAAAAACTGTCATGCGGGGTAACTGTCTATTGAGGCACCACTGTACCTAGGTTAATAGTTCTGGAAACTATTAACCTAGTTTCCAGAAGTTTGGTGCACATCAGGAGAAGAACCAGTTCAAGCTTGTCGTGCATGTTTGCAAACTTGTTCCATTGTACTGACAATACACAAATAAGTGATTAGTGCTATACAGCAGGTTAGCAACACTGGGGTAATGTGAATATCAACTCTTAGGATGATTAACACCCTGGTATAAAATGTGACGCCTCTTAGTTTACATAGGGCAGAGTCAAGCTGTCGTTGGGTCAAAGATAAGTCATAATTACTCTTGGGTTGCAAAGAAAAAGCAACCGATTAAATTACCGCCTTCCCTTTGGTCAGCCGTATCCTCTGCAAAGAATAATCAGAAAACAAAGCAAGCTGACTTGCAAATGAAATGAACGGAGCAAAGCTTCAGCTGTGACAATCACACATAATCAGCAGTTAAGGCATTCCCTCTTCTAGTGATGTGTTATCCTAGGGGGATGATTTCTATGACATGTCATTTTTCCCCCCTTAAGCCTATGTTTGAACATATAATTGGGCTTGGACATTTTTATGAGTGATCTGGTGGGAAAGGCCAGATTACTCATAAACATGTTTAAACTTGCTTGTGGGTTCGAGTATAGGTTGCAGAGAAAGTGTGAAAATGTCATAGAAATCCTCACCCTATGACAGTGAGGATTGGATTTGTCTCCAGTGTGGAAGGGATTGTCACTCTCAAATTGGCCTTCTCAGCCACACAAGACACTGTTCCAAGACCTCCATACAGAGCACGATACCATAGTCTCTCAAGACTGAAGGATGCCTACATGATGACAGTGAGTGTAGAGTGTAGGTCTCAGAGAGCTTGCTGATGTGACGAATTAATGAATTCATCACGAATTCTGTCAATGGCCGGAATCCAACTGGAAAATTGGTCTAAGATAACTATCAGCATAAATTTTCAGTTGTGGATTGCTTGAAGCTAAAAAGTCAGTCAACGGAGGCTTTTACTTATGTTCCTCCGAATCATATGACCTGGTATGCAACAGTGAATGCCTCTGCCAACTTGTTGTGTTGGAATTCAGAGTTGGAATTCACGCTGATGTGTCTATTCTGTTCTGCTGCAATTTGCTGGAGTGCAAGATCTGCTCATGTGGACCCTGGGCCTGCCTTTTTCTGTGCTGATCGGTGTCGTTTGGGGTGTCGTTAGATGATGTTTCCTTATTGGTGGGTCGGGGGTTTAGAATATTGGCCCTCAGGTAGGATGGGCACTTACACATCACCAAGAGGGAGGAGGTGTGTCAGCAAAAAGGAAGATAAAAGAGGATCTAGATTTGCACAACGTTTTGTGTGCTGATTTATGCATGCAGAGAAACAGTTTCCAAAGCAGGATTATGATCTGGCAGCTCTTCAAATTGAGAACTGCCCTCCCTAAAGGAGAACACGTAGCCACTCTATCCCCTTGGCACTGCATGCTTGCCCACTCCTGCCCCACTGTTTCTGAATTAAAACTCCAGTATGTTGTTCTTCTCTCCAAAGATTTAAACATTGGCACAAATATAGGTGCACAAAAAGCTGAAATTCATTGAATGATGAAAAAGCTCCCACCCTCTCACTCCCGGTGGGTGCTTTTGCATGCCAAAAATCCCCCATTCTGCCTGTCAAAAACAAAGTGTACGCCAAGTGTGAAAGAAATGACAGTGCAAGAAAGAGAGGAAAACTGATTAGATCCTCCCGTTGATTTATCCTTAGCGTATCCAGCACACTATTTGTGAAAGACACATAACATTTCTTTTTAAAAGAGGATTAGCCTCATCAAGCTCGTTTCTCGTCTCAGAGAAGCAAAATCCAGCTTTCGAAAAACACAAGCAGAAATCTCAAGATCTAAAGAATAGAGTGATGGCGTACGGCTGAGGATATGACTACATTGACAAATAATTTGAGAAATGCTCTGGGACTGTCCAATTGGCAGCATTTATTCTAATGACATGACATAAAAGCAAATGCAAGTCAGCCAGGATTTCCCCCTCTTCCAAGCCATTGTTTTTCTTCTGCTCCTGGGGCATCTACTTTTTTGGAATTGAATTCATTCGCATTAGTTCGGTCTGTGTGATCGCTTGAGCCGATGTGTAGGGGATCTGCAGCCGTTGTACTTAAAGCCATTCCAGGGAGGAAACTGTCTGCCAGTTGAATCCTTTCCTCCCTGCAATGGGCGCTAGGGTCTGCTTTCATCCTTTCCCCTTCCATTTCTTTCTTTCTTTTAAACGCTTTCTGTCCTAGCGCTGTGCTACAGCAGCTGATCAACCAAAGAAAGAAAAAAGAGTGAGGAGTCAGCTGAGACAGGAAGACGTTTTAAGGTAGCTCTCCCTAACTATGCTTTTTGCAAATCTGGATGGCCAAAGCGGAGGTACTTTAAAGTTTCCTCCTCTCTCTATGACTCCTCGCTCTTTTCCCTCCTTTCGGTTGGCCAGCTGTGCTAATGTGGTAGAATATACCAGATGGGTGGGATATAAATCGAACAAATAAATAAAATAAATAAATAATGCTAGGACAGCAAGTCTTTTTTAAAAAGGAAGGAAGAATACCCAGGCACCAGGTGTAGGAAGGAGATGATTCCAATAATAACAAGCTGCAAACAAGGATTTCCTCCCCTCTCTCTACTGACTTTTGTGTGACCGGCTGAAATGAATTAATCCAGGGAAACCTGCCTTCCCAGAAGATCCATTCACATATTTCCTATGCAGTCGTGTCTGAGTTGTTGGATTCAGAAATTCAGAGTTAGATTTCCCCTACTTTATGTCCCAGGGGAAAAGCCAGCCTCTATAATCTTGGGGAAGCTGCACGGTCCCAGAACATCACCAGACGGAACGGTAAACTATTGCTGAGTACTCTATACCTCGAAAACTCACAAAAGGATAACTCAAAGAATGTAGAAAAGTCCGTTTGAGGAACTACAGCTCCGAGAAATTGCACATACCCAGCCATGGGGAGGGGGGCTAGGGAACTGAGTAGGAGCAATTCACCCTAACATTGTGGGGGAAAGGGGTCCCTTTGCTGTTGCCATGAACCGCCTATGCCTCCATGATGCAATGGGAATGACAGGTGGGCTCAGGTGAATTTATTTATTCCTTTTGTTATTTAATGTATAAGCCACCTTGCTCCCAATGGAGGGATCCAAAGTTTTGCGCAATCAGTTACAACAGCACAATAAAAACACACTAAAAACACACCCTCGAATATCGAATTGAAGCCAATTGAATGAATAGCAATATTTTGAAATTACCCTTTAGAAGCACACCCCCTTGCCTTGTGCTGCACCCCATGATGGGTTTCTCACACATGGTAGAAAACCAACCCACTCTTGTGGTTGACATAGAAGCCAACGGCCAGTTAATTTCTGAGTATAGCATGGCGTCATTGCCTAAGGTGGCCAAATGCTTGGGCCAGCCCACCAATAGATTGTCTTCCCTTAAATAAGATCTGTACAGAATTCAAGAATAATATTTACAGTTCCTTTGCCTTCTTCCAACATAAAGACTCAAAAAGCTTTGGCTATCATCCTAAAAGAGGCTGGGTCTTTAGCTGTCCTGTGCTGGCTTGTGCATGGAAGAGCAGGGAACTTCACAAGCTCAAAGATCTCTGCACGGAGTTGAATTCCCCCTACTTCCGATAAGTATCCTTCCAGTCCTCTCTTTTCTACAGAGCTTGGAAAAAAAGTTATGTTTTAGACAACAATGACCAGAATCCCCAATCCGCGCGGGTGGCCAGGGAACTCTGCAAGCTGTGGATCATCAAAATTTCTTCTCCATGGGATTTAGATTTTTTTTTCCTCCCTGCAGGACTAGCTTAGGTAGGGAAAATGGCCAGCCTGACCTTTGTTTGCCCACCACCTCTAGGTCGGTGTGGTTAAGTGAAAAAATAATTACAAAATCAATTACCGCCCTTCCTTTGGTCAGCCGTAGGCATCCAGAAGACGGTTTAGCTTAAGACTCGTTTGCCCTCCTGGCCTCCTTGTTCTGCTCGTCCAGCTATCAGCGGAGCAGCACCTGCGAACGATCACTTTGAAAGATGGCTAATGTTCTAATTATCCAGGACCGAAAAATGTTAGCTGTAAACAAATGCATGGATTGTATTTATAATCCATCAGTTTTATGGCCTTGTGATGGTGATGATATCTGCAGAGTTTATGCTAGGAGACCTTGTGTCCCTCTGAAGCAGCAGCTGTTCACTTATGGTCGGTTTGCAGCGTGAAGAAAATTGCAGTCATTTAACTCCAGTAGACAAGAATAATTATCAGTTACCTCTTTTTAAAAAAAAATGGGGGGGGATGGGTTTTTTTTGGAGGGTTGCACTATCTTCTCTTTTAAGTAAAAGCAGAACAGCCTGAATTGTCAGCCCCTGTGTTTCGTCGGAGTCTAAACCATGAGGTGAATTTGAAGGGCCAAAGAGCCGCAGAGTTTACTGAGGAGGCATCTCGAAGTTCTGAAGGTAGTGTCGGGGGTAGGAGCTCCAGGCCTCAGTTTACACCATTGTAAAAAGAAGGACCCGGAACAATTGTTACAAGTGTTTTGCATGAGGCAAACCTCTAGGATCGGTTGCTCCTCACAAAGTAGCCCCATAAGAGTTTCACACCAGATCCCATGGCAAGTGAACGGGAATCTTGTCCCAGACTCAAGAGTTACATTTCTCTTTGTCAGATTGTGAGGGAGCAGCGAGGACGCTGCTCCCAAGGTTGGTCCAACCTGGAGCAGACTCCCTACCTCACAACCCACAGCACAGGACATCCCAACTAGCCACTCTCCAATCAACTGGAACTACGCTGAAGGAGCAGAGGAACCCACAGGGGTGAAGGTCAACCACAGAAGGCAGGGCAGAGGGAGCAGGGAGTGGTACCCCCTTGGGGGTGAAGATGAAAAGACTGAGGAGGAGGAGGAAGGGGGAGGACCATTGGAAGGAGGCTCCACAGATGGCCAGATGGGAGGCCTGTGAGGCAGAAGAGAAGGAGAAGGTGGAGGTCAACTTCCATGCCAGCTAAGAAGGGGCTCATCACCAACGCCCCTGGATGAGCAAGCTGGTGGGCTTGATTGGTGGTGTCCAAGGAGGCTGACGGTGTACACCAGACACAGGCCACCCTCTTGGTGAGTAGGACCATTACTGTGAGACGTGGTGGCCCTGTGGGTTAAACTGCAGAAGCCTCTGCAAGGTCGGAAGACCAGCCGTTGTAAGTTCGAATCCACGCGGCGGAGTAAGCTCCCGTCGCTAGTCCCAGCTCCTTGCCAACCTAGCCGTTCGAAAGCATATAAAAATGCAAGTAGATGAATAAGTACCACCTCAGTGGGAAGGTCACAGTGTTCCGTGTCTAGTCGCGCTGGCCACGTGACCACGGAAACTGTCTACGGACAAACACTGGCTCTACGGCTTAGAAATGGGGATGAGCACCACGATCTAGAGTCGGACACGACTGGACTAAATGTCAAGGGGAACCTTTAACCTTTACTAGGAACATTACTAGGGTCCATGTTGTAGGCGAAGGAAAGGGTGGTAATATCCCACAAGAGATTGACTCCCAGGACCTCAGCAACCCGTTGAGAGACGCCTCTGCAGACACGCCCTCTGATCCCAGAGCCTCGCTGACAAGGTGTTGGGCCAAGATCGCCATTGCTGCTGCAGCCATGCTGACTTCATCCACTGCAGCTCTTGAGGAAGAAAAAGAACTGACAGAAACCACTGTTGAGGGTGTGTGTCTTTCAACAATGTCCATCCATCACCAAGGTGTGCCGCAACACACCTTGCTTTGCCCAACTCCTTGAAGAGAAAGAGAAGCCAACAAAGGACCAGTGAGCTTCCTTCTCTGTAGAGATACGAGGAACCTTAGATTCAGGAACCTCTGGTTGTTTGTGGGCACCAGCTTTGTGCTCTTCTAACCATTCTGTCCACGTTGTAATAAACCCTTTTGTTTTACTGCACTTCACATTCTTGTCCTGGAGGGTCCATCAGATTATCAAAAAGTTATGAACTAGGTCAGCTTTCAAATTCTCTAGAACTCTTCCTTGGTCGTCATAATGTTAGGTACTGTCACATTTTGCTTCCAGCGTAGAATTGGGGCCTGTTCCAATCTCCGAGAGCCTGTCCAGGGGGACACTGTGGTTGACGGTATCGAAAGTCGTTGACCAATCAAGGAGAAAACCCACAGGATACATCCACAGTCAAGTAAGGGGGTGGTAGGCCAACTGCTCACCAGCATCCTGGAGACTGGGTCAAATGGAACCAATCAGGCAGCAAGAGATGGTGCAGTGACGGTCACCCCCATCACTCACTCCCAAAACAGAGAGAGATTTGCACTGTTCACTGGATAGTGAAGATGCCTGCAGAAGTATACAACAGTATGTTTAGTCATTAAGTCGTGTCCGACTCTTTATAACCCCATGGACCAGAGCACGCCAGGCCCTCCTGTCTTCCACTGCCTCCCGGAGTTGGGTCCAATTCATGTTGGTAGCTTCGATGACACTGTCCAACCATCTCGTCCTCTGTCGTCCCCTTCTCCTCTTGCCTTCACACTTTCCCAACATCAGGGTCTTTTCCAGGGAGTCTTCTCTTCTCATGGAGATGGCCAAAGTACTGGAGCCTCAGCTTCAGGATCTGTCCTTCCAGTGAACACTCAGGGTTGATTTCCTTTAGAATTAATAGGTTTGTTCTCCTTGCAGTCCAGGGGACTCTCAAGAGCCTCCTCCAGCACCACAGTTCAAAAGCATCAATTCTTCGGCAGTCAGCCTTCTTTATGGTCCAGCTCTCACTTCCATACATCGCTACTGGAAAAACCATAGCTTTGACGATGCAGACCTTTGTTGGCAAGGTGTTGTCTCTGCTTTATAAGATCCTATCTAGGTTTGTCATCCAGTATCTTTGCCAAGAAAACCCCATGAACAGAAACAAATGTTATGTTCCATGAAGAATATATTGCATCCTGTCTAAGCATCCCAGGGAAGAGAGAGAAGCCAGTCAGCCAGATACTAACTTTTTGAACCTATCGTTCTTTTGGTCTAAATATGTGTTGACCTCCCAGTGACTCAGGGCTTGCAGAAGTAAGCAGTGTATGTGGTGGTGAGAAGCATCTTCTTTTTCATTACGCCTGACGAATACTCCTGTGGAATGGGAAAGGTTGCACATTTCTCCATCAAGCACACCTGGCCTAATAAAAACGATCAGCTTTCCTATTTTTGCATGGCCCCTCGTTTTATAGTCATTTTATAACTCTCCTGAAAGCCTAGTGATCTTAATTTACTGAGTTTTTACTGCTGCTCGGGTTCGGAACAGGTTCACTGGCTCAGGAAAATGAGTTCTTAGCCAAAATAAACCACTGCAAGAACATTCTATGAAAAACTGTTCCTCTTGCTTTTCGGCAGGCTGCAGGCCATCCGAAGCCTGTCACAAGCTGTGTGTCACCCCACGTGCGATCCAGCAGAAGCCAGGGAGCTCAGCAGCGGCCGTGTGCCTTTACCTGGGCTTTTCCTTGCCCTTGGTTTCATGACCTTGCAAGTCATTTTACGAACCCGTGGTTGGCATTGTTTACATTTGACAAGAGCAATACAGAAGAAAAGCGAAGCAGCCAGAACAGCAGAGTAGGAGAGCCCCAAGGTGAACGGGGGGATTCGTTTTGCTAAAACTAATATTGTTCTTTGCAATCAGCTGTGCCCACTGAGTCATTAGAAGACTGCTGAAGAAAGACAGTGTTGCTCCATGGTCCTGGCTGGCATCCCTAGGGTTCCTCCTAAGTCCACACAGGCCAGTTGCCTTTCTCCTCACACCCTCTGCAAAGAGATGGCCTGGGGTCCCCAGCCACATCAAGCCCTCAAAGAGAGCTGGTCCCTTGCCATCCTGCCTTGGGTGAGACAGCTGAGTTAACCATCTCAGAGCCCTCCAGATCTTGAGATTGCTCACATTCAGCTTGTGAAAAGGTCATTTGGTCTTAATTGGTATACTTGCACCACGTCTTGGACATAGGTGGATAGAAACGCAGGTGTGGAAAGGTATCCTTTGCCAACTTTGATAACCAACGGGAGGATTCTGGAAGCTGCCAACCAAAAAAGGTACTTTCCCCAATCTGCATCCTACATGATAGCCTGTACAAAAATAAGCACATTGGTGGACTTCGCCAGAACTCCCTTTCTCCCTCAACCTCCGGTTGTTCAAGCACTATGAAGAAACTGTAATCCTAGCTAGTTCCAGCTCACACCAATACAAAAAAAAAAAAAAAAAACCAGAGCTTATAAAAATTATTTTTGGGATTCTAAACCAACCCCCACCCTCATGCTGGCTAGGGTATTTGGGGGGAATGTAGTCCAGAAGAGTAACTTTTCTTAGCTCAGCCATAAAGCAGGAGTATAGTGGAAGCCATATTTTCAAGTCCCCTCCTTCCCTTTCTAGCTTCAACAAGCTAGGGTTCCAAGAAGACATATCTTCCATTTCCCTTAACACTTGAATTTGTTTAAATGGGTTTGGTCACCAGTGGGCAGGGCTCAACCTTACAGAGGCCAGATCCTTGTGTGACTGCCCCGTGCAGTGACCCACTGAACTGCAGGCTATAGCTTAGCCATCAGCACCTCCATATCTTCAGCTCTGTACTGACTCGGTCCATCCAGGCCAACAAAGCCTTCTGAAGATATGTGTGCTTCTGTGTTGTGGCATTGTAGTCCAGTCTTCTAAGTTGTTGTTTAGTCGTTAAGTCATGTCCAACTCTTTGTGACCCCATGCACCAGAGCACACCGGGCCCTTCTGTCTTCCACTGACTCCCGGAGCTTGGTCAAATTCATGTTGGTCGCTTCGGTGACCCTGTCCAACCATCTCGTCCTCTGTCGTCCCCTTCTCCTCTTGCCTTCACACTTTCCTAACATCAAGGTCTTTTCCGGGGAGTCTTCTCTTCTCATGAGATGGCCAAAGGATTGAAGCCATGAATTTTGTAAACACACTAAGCACTACAGCAAAAGCAAAGCAAAGCATTTTGAATAAGGGGAAATGAACATATCAACGATCAGATAAGCAGACTGATAGAGCTTTATAGGAATATATCTGACCATGCCCCAGAAGTTCTCGACCACTGGCTTTTGGGGGAACACAAAACACCAGGAGGAAAACTTTGGGTGTTTCTGAGACAATGCTATGACCACTACAGTGTCCTCTCAGAGGAGGGTAACAAACTCTTCCTGGATAACTGGAGGATATGTTATCAACTAAAATCCTCTTATTGGCAGGAAGGCCCCAAATGCTATGGAGTGCACCAAAGTGGATGGAAATTGACAGCTGGAGCCCCTATGAAAGACCAAACCTCCCCTGGAAATTCCAATGACGAGAAATGAATGGAATATTGTCTGGGTGCACCATTGGCTCTGCACTGCCATAAGATCTACATATGTCGGTCAAGATACCACAAAGGCGAATCTTATTTCTGTGCTTGTTCGTTTTCCATGGTAGGAACACTGGAAATGTAATATCATGACATCAGCAAAGTTTTCAACAAGGTTCCCCCATGAACATTCTTGTGGTCAAGCAGGTAAAATGTGGGCAAGACCATGCCACTTGTAGGTGTATTTGCAGGTGGTCAAAGCTCTGTAGCCAAAGTACTCGGAGGCTGTTCATTCTCAGCCTAGCAAAAAAGGGGGGGAACTGGGATGCCACAGGATTCTGAGCTGGATTCTTGCCATTTTTCGCTGTCTTTCCAAATGGCTCGGGTGCGCGTGTCGATGGATGCTCATCAATGCATCAATGAAACTTCATTGAAGGTTGCCTGTGTTACATGTGAAAGGGATCCTAATAGACCACAAGCAAACCTGAGCCAACAGTTTAAAGGAGCAGGGGAAAAATGCAATACTGTACAAGGCTACGTCAACACAAGGGAAGACATGGTACCACTTCATTCTGCTTCAGCTTGATAGCTCAATGAGTTAGGTATCTGACTGCAGAGCCAGAGTTTGGGTGTTCAGTTCCCTGTTGTGTATCCCAGAAAAAGCCAGCTTGTGTGGCCATGGGCAAGCTGCACAACACACAATTATAGGCTGGCTGGATAGCTCAGTGAGGGAGTTATCTGGCTGCAGAGCCGGTGGTTGGGTATTCAGTTCCCCACTGTACATACCAGAATAGCTAGCCTGAGAAACCTTGGGCATGAAGGCTTGTCATATGGAAGCTGGAGCAAGCTTGCTTTCTGTGGGTTCCAGGAAGCAGAACAGGAAGCAATAGATTCACACTGCAAGAAAAATAAGATTTTGCCTGGAAGAGCATTAGGAAAAACTTGGCAGTAACAGATGCTCAAGAATAGACTGGAGTACTTTTGCAGGTGACAAACTCTCCTTCACTTGAGGTTTGTTTGTTTTTTAAGAGCAGTCAGACGGCCATGTATCAAGGATGATTTAGCTGTGAATTGCCTGCTTGGAAAAATAGTTGGACTCATTGACCCACTTCTGAAATTCAATGGTTCTGTTATTGTAACCTCACCTTGTCCTAAGCAAAAGCGCTCTGCTTTTCCTAATCCGTATCCAGAACTCAAGTTACTTTTTTGAAATACTACACCTAGAATCCCCAGCCAGTAGGACTACTGTCCATGAGATTCTGGGAGGCGTAGTCTAAAGAAGCAACTTTTTCAGCCTCTTGTCTGCTTGTTTTTCCAGCAATTCTGCCTGGACAGAGTTATAGCCAGCAAGTAACTTGCCTCAAACAAGTAAGAATGAAGACAGAAGGTTGAATCTTTGTCCCCTGTTTGAAGAAAAAGGAAGGGAAAGCCAATGAGAGTGGAGCCATTTCTGATGTGTATTTGGGAATTCTTATATATCTGGCAACATTATGCAGGACTGCCTCCTCTTAAGAATCCATTTACCACCAACTGCCAAATAGTGGTTTCGCAATTGTCCTCTAAACCAAAATCGGAAATCCACTTCAAGACCTTGCTTCCAAGTCTGGTTTGGAGGGGAAGCAAGATGCAGAGTTTATGCAAAAAAAAAAAAAAAAAAAAAAAACCAAGAGCAAGGAAGGAAGTCAGAGCATATGAAAGAGAGAGAAAAATGTGTTAGCCCTAACCAGTGGTTTGACAATCTTAATGACTCTGGCAATTTCTGATCTGTACATACTTTAAAAAACCCACATATTAATAACCTGGAAGTTACAGTTGGGGTTGCAAGCATTCAGGGACAGCTGTAAGATTTCATGTAATAGTGATCCTTTTAAAAAGTTAATATAAATTTAAAAAACAAGCAGAAGGGAACAAGTACCAGCTGAAATTGAAATACAATAGGACTAAAAACATACTTGGCATTGACTCTGGAAGAGCTGCATTGGTGGTCTTTTCTGCCACACTGAATTCAAGGGGCAGATATTTATTTATTTATATTTATTTATTTTTTATTTATTTATTTTATTTATTTATTTATTTGATATCACCCTATCAACCCCTAAACAAAACAGACCCCAGGCATTTGAAGAATGCATCCCTTTACGTCAGCCTCTCTGTGCCCTGCTTTGTCTTCCAGCACTACGGGAAGTACATCAAGCAGTGATACAAAATATGGCCTTTTTTTGCAATGGATTGTCTTCAAGGCACACACCCAACGTCAGTGTTACTGCCATATCAGCACCAGATTAAGACTTCTGTGCTCCCTTTGACTTTTCTGTTTAGGGCCTGGTTATTATTGTGCATTTCCCTACTGAAACAACTCAGGTTTTGTGTTGTATTGTTTTAATATTACCATATTATCAATAATATTACCCAGCCCAGGACTGGTTGGTTGGTTGGTTGGTTGGTTGGTTGGTTGGTTGGTTGGTTGGTTGGTTGGTTGGTTGGTTGGTTGGCTGGCTGGCTGGCTGGCTGGCTGGCTGGCTGGCTGGCTGGCTGGCTGGCTGGCTGGCTGGCTGGCTGGCTGGCTGGCTGGCTGGCTGGCTGGCTGGCTGGCTGGCTGGCTGGCTGGCTGGCTGGCTGGCTGGCTGGTTGGTTGGTTGGTTGGTTGGTTGGTTGGTTGGTTGGTTGGTTGGTTGGTTGGTTGGTTGGTTGGTTGGTTGGTTGGTTGGTTGGTTGGTTGGTTGGTTGGTTGGTTGGTTGGTTGGTTGGTTGGTACAAAGAGGAGGATGTGAACAGAATTCAAGAAATAACCATGACTGTGACATTTTCTATACTGGTTGCAAAAAAAGTCCTTGAAATGATGGTGCAAGAAAACCCTACAAGCTAGTGATTCATTTTATTACATTGATATTCTCCCTCTGACACACAGTTTCCCTACTTCCTGCATCTTACATTATGTTATTTTTATGTACTTATTTTCATTTGTACGCTGCTTCCCCCCTCCCCCAGTTAAGGGACCCAAGGCTCATAGCAGCTCTGCAATGCTATAAGGCAGTGGTTCTTAACCTTTTTGAAAGAAATGCCCCCTTGAGCCATTGAGGAAGTTATCATCGCCCCCCTCCCCGCACTGATATCTTATTTATTTATTTATTTATTTATTTATTTATTTATTTATTTATTTATTTATTTATTTATTTATTTATTTATTTATTTATTTATTTATTTACTTACTTACTTACTTACTTACTTACTTACTTACTTACTTACTTACTTATTTATTACACTTAAATCCAATGACCCCTGAAAATAAAATTCAATTCCAAGAAAATGAAATGCCCCCAAAAAGCAACATTTAATGATTTAGTTGCAAGTGAATTTTAAGACGCAAAAAGAAATATAAAAAGGGCATAAAAACAAACTGCAATGCAGGAACTAAAAATTTCAAGACGAAAACTCTGAAACTAAATTAAGATTGGAGGAAAAAATATATATTTATTTATTTATTTATTTATTTATTGGACTTATATACCGCCCCATAGCGCTACAAGCACTCTCCGGGCGGTTTACAATTTTAATTATACAGGCTACACATTCATGCACACTGTAAAAAGGCTGTAGCCATCTTCACAGGTTTGACTTGCTCCAGCGCCCCCCTACCGCCCCCTTCTGCTCCAGCGCCCCCACGCCGCCCCTTTTCGTTTTACCGCCCCCCTGAAAAATGAAATCGCCCCCTGGGGGGCATTATCGCCCACGTTAAGAACCACTGCTATAATGGATGCTAGGCAGCAACCATCCCATGATAACTCGGCCAGCTTTAAGACATACTGGAAATCAGTCTTCAGCTCCTGAGTTCTAATTGGCAATGTAACCACTTTTTTTCACTTGAGGGCCAGAGGGCCTTGGGGAGAACCACATAAAAGCTACATGCTAGTGGTGGGTACAGATGATGCCACCAATAGGTGAGGAGGAAACTCTAATTAAGCAATGCCATATTTTCTTATCTGCTCCTTCTGTGTCCTTCTTCTCTTTCCTGTTACTCCCCACTCAACAGGCTGCCAGGGGTGGGTCTACTTTTCAAACAAGGCACAGCACTGCAAATTGTCCAGTGCCTGGGAACCATTTCTGTCTGAATTGGACGGCAAGTGTAAAGCATGGTTTGGTCCCATATGGAGAAACCAACTAGATCTTCAAAGCAATTAAGCAGCCAAATTCCCTCATACTTGATGTTTTGGGGGGGAAGACATAAAATCTATACAGTATGTCTGAGCACTTCAGTGGGATTGCTTTTGAAATGGAAAATTGGATGGAATAGAAGACAGTTACAGCTGCCTTCAGCCCCACACTTTGTTTCAAATGGTGGGGGATTAAGAGCTTCATGAGAGCGAGGAGGAAATGACACCTCTTGTCAGGTTGCAGATCAAAGGCTGGAAAAGAACTGCACAAATGGAATTGGTCGGTCCGCTGCTTTCTAAGGGCTGGTTCACACAATCCTCCTGGCAGCATTAAAGAGGACAGTTATCTGCAGCACCCACATCAGGGATTAGCATTGTTGAACATATCTGCACACCCTCACCTTTGCAAGGTGCTCACTGCCAGAACTAGTAGCCTTAGGTGCTGGGAACTAGTAGCAATTGAGGTGACTGCAGGTATAACGACGGTAATGAAAACTATGTACGTATTAACTGATTTTCTGCCCACCATGACTCCCAAAGTGATGTACAATATAATGGAGTCAAACAATGTTTTAAAGCATTCAAAGTAAAGCAGCCCAAATGGTAGGGTTTCTATAAACCATGTGGCCTGGTAGAAGGAGCTGAATATGTTCAAGTATGGAGAAAAGAAGATGGAGAGGCAGAATGATAGCCATCTTCAGAGCTGACGACTGATCAGTGAGAGAGGGTGTTTCCTCCTGCTCTAGAGGAAAGGATCCAAACCTATGAGATTCTGACTAAATAATAAAAATATCCTCTGAAATGCAGAGCCGGAAGGGACCCTCTGGATCATCAAGTCCAGCCCCTCTCAAGGAGGCCCAGTGGATCGAACTCCCAACCTCTGGCTAAAGAGGAGACCTAAACCCCTGATCTATCCAAACGTTCACGGAGAAGAAGTTCCTGTTCCACAATGGAAAGGATTGCCTTAGAAGGTGCTGGATTCTCCTTTCTTTTTTTGGAGGTTTTCAAGCAAAGATTGGATAGCCTTCTGTCTGAATGACCATTGAGACTCCTTCCAGCTCTACAGTTCTATATGCTGTTCGTAATGTAATAGCCTGAGACTTGAAATTTTCTCAAGACATGCTCTTTCAACAGTTTAGACCTCTTTTTCCTGCCTTTTAATTATACAGTGGTGCCCTGCATAGCGACGTTAATCCGTTCCGGATTAATCGTCACTATCTGGAAACATCGCTAAACGGAACTAAAAACCCCATAGGAACACATTAAACTTTTTTCCTATGGGGCCCAAACTCACTGTTCAGCGAAGATCCTCCATAGCGCCGCCATTTTCGGCGCCTTGGTAAGCGAGGGCAGCGCACAAAAATGCTTGCGGTGGCCATTTTGGGCACCCGGCGGCCATTTTGGAACTGCCGATCAGCTGTTCTAAAAACATCGCAATGCAAAGATCGGTAAGCAAAGCGCTTACCGATCATCGCAATGCGATGTTTGCCCATTCAGAACATCGCAATGCAATCGCATTAGCGATCCCAAAAAATAGATCGCTATGCGGATTCGTCGCTAAATGGTGCACTCGTTATGCGAGGCACCACTGTATACTCAAAGTGGTCTACCGCTCAGAAAAGTTTGTAGGATTTATGAACCTTCCAGTTGCTAGTAGACTCTCTCCTGTTTTGCTGCAACCAACTAACATGGCCGTTGATCCCTTCCAAAATTTAATTATTGCTTTGCTTTATTCATTTATGCAGATTGCATTTTACAGTTTGATCAGAGTTCTGCAACAGGCCCATGCACACATCTCAGACCAGTTCTCCATGCAGAAATGAAATCTTTTCTCCCGTTCTGCCACACTGCCCACTGTTGTTTTGAACTGGGCACAACAAATTACGACGGCAAATATTCGTATTTTACGTCTTGCAAGTGACTCTTGGCAAAAAGGAAAAAATGCCATGGCAAAAACATCTGGCTGTCCTCCCTCGTCTCCTGATTTCTTCCTTAAAAGTTATTTGATTTTATTAATGTGTCACAGTTGTTAAATGTTGCAACAAGCCTTTTCCCATGGAAGCAGACAACAGCCTGTGGTATTTGAAAAATGAGCACTCGATTTACACCAGCAAACCAGAAAGGAAATTGCAAGTAAACATTTCACGGAGCCAATGCAGAGTTCACAGTGCACACACTTTTTGAAGATCGTGTCATCTTCTCCATCACTGGGGCACATGTGTGTAAATGCAATGAGATTCTGTACAGATTCAAAAAGGAATACTTCTTCACATACCAGGCAGTTGAAGGTTGGCCTTTTGCTTCTTTCAGTGCAGGTATAGAGCCAACAACGTACTGTGGACACATTCACAGGGGATAATCAGTGCCTGCTTATAGCCTCTAATATCAGAGCCGGTGGGTCTCTAAATATCCGTTCCTGGGGAGCATGTCTGGGAAGGAGCTGCTAGGCATTCATGTCCTATTTGTGAGGATCTGCCATTCCAAGAGAAACAGGAAAGGAGCTTTATGTTTGATCCAACAACAATCACAGTTCTTGTAAGCTTCTTATATTTGAGGGCCAGAAACCCAACAGCTGACAACTGTTTTGCATTCCATCCCTCAAATCCATGCCGTACAGCTAATGGCAAGGGATTACAGAAGTTGGTCGTAAATATCCAGAGGGCAAAAGTTTTCTTGACCGGTATTTTACGGTCTTATAGCCACAAGAGCAGGGGCAGTCGAGGGATATGGGGGGAGGGAGGTGCCTCCCCCAAATTTTGGAAAAGATGGTCATCTGCTTTCTAACCTCCCTAGGGGTACGTATAAGATTCTTCTAGCCCAAGAAAATCTCAGGTATCTTATTGTCTGGGAAATCAAGGGTCTTCCTTGGCTTTGTGCAGATGTGTTACCGAAAACTTCTGATACTGGTTTCACCCAAAACTTGGAATCATTCTCATTCTGCGTAACTTTGTTTCCTCCTCACCCTTTCTGGTAAAACATTTTGGGGTAGAAGCTCATTCTTTGCCACTGTCATCATCCTCTGATCACATCTTTCCCTCCTAGAAGCCTCCAGGAACCACAATTTGCTTTTAAAGTTAGGTATGGCACTAACAGGGACATGGTGGCGCTGCGGGCTAAACCGCAGAAGCCTGTGCTGCAGGGTCAGAAGACCAAGCAGTCGTAAGATCGAATCCACGCGACGGAGTGAGCGCCCGTCGCTTGTCCCAGCTCCCGCCAACCTAGTGGTTCGAAAGCATGCAAATGCAAGTAGATCAATAGGGACCACCTCAGTGGGAAGGTAACAGCGTTCCGTGTCTAAGTCGCACTGGCCATGTGACCACGGAAGATTGTCTTCGGACAAAACGCTGGCTCTATGGCTTGGAAACGGGGATGAGCACCGCCCCCTAGAGTCGAACACGACTGGACAAAAATTGTCAAGGGGAACTTTTATCTTTACCTTTACCTATGGCACTCACACTTCATGAGAAGAGAAGACTCCTTGGAAAAGACCCTGATGTTGGGAAAGTGTGAAGGCAGGAGGAGAAGGGGACCACAGAAGAAGAGATGGATGGACAGTGTCATTGAAGCGACCAACACGAATTTGACCCAACACAGGAGGGCCTGGTGTGCTCTGGTCCATGGGGTCATGAGGGGTCAGACACAACTAAACAACAACATGGCACTACTTTCCTATATCTTGTACCCAAAATCCTGTAAGGAGGAATTTGATAAAAGCATAAATTGGCTTTCCAGTCACTTCTGGGTTTATTTTTCAAGGCTAATGCAGCAAGTAAGTCTTGAGAGTAAATACTGGTCTCTGTACACTTACTTGCGTGTGCTTTCTTGTGGGTGTGCAATAGGGTTCCTGGTGCAATAAGGCGCAGCTTTGCCTGCTCTCTGCCTGCTTATTTTGCAAGGCACTAATAAAGGATAAATAGCAGTAGTTGAAAAAAGGTACAAGTTCGTATGTGGTTCTTCCCCCCACCCCAGCTGCCCTCATGTGGGATTATATGTTTCATTGCTGTCTGTCCTCATAAAACTTCCTCAGTTTCGGAGATCAGAACTGGCCACAGAATGTTCCAAGCCGATATAGCTAAAACTGTCCTGACTTTTGACGCAACCAGTTGGATGACGTGCTTTCCAATGAATTATTCCTTTTTGTAAAAAATAAATAAAAATAAAAATAAAAATGACAGCAGCCCAGGGGCAGATGTTGATTTATGCTTGTCTGCCCATTAAGAAATAGCAACATGACCAACAAAAGACCACAAGAATGACATAATTTAATGTTGAGTTCTTTCTCAATTTCATAAAACTACTACACGGTCAAAATGAGCATGCAAAGAACACAGCACTGAAAAGGCTGTGTAAACAGTCGGACAAAGGCAAACCTCGAAAATTGCAGCCGCCTACTGGCTGCAATTAAACACTGCCTGCAAAAACTGCCCTCGTCAGTGTGCATCAAGGGGTGGAAACGATTGTGTTGTCAACCTTTTTAGAATAAAAATCTTAGAATGGCAGAGCTGGAAGGGGACCCGATGGATCATGGAGTCCAGTCCCTACCACGAAAGCCCAGTGGGGAACTGAACTCCCCACGTAAACCACCGAGCTATCCTGCAATTCTTGTATATTGAATCAATAAGAACTAAATGATACACCGCAGGACTCAATGGCTGAAACTTAGTAATAAATTGCAACTGGAGTTGTTGTTCAGTCATTAAGTTGTGTCCGACACTTCGTGACCCCATGGACCAGAGCACGCCAGGCTCTCCTCTCTTCCACCGCCTCCCGGAGTTGTGTCAAATTCATGTTGGTAGCTTCAATGACATTGTCCAACCATCTCGTCCTCTGTTGTCCCCTTCTCCTCTTGCCTTCACACTTTCCCAACATCAGGGTCTTTTCCAGGGAGTCTTCTCTTCTCATGAGATGGCCAGAGTATTGAAGCCTCAGCTTCAGGATCTGTCCTTCCAGGGAGCACTCAGGGTTGGTTTCCTTCAGAACGGATAGGTTTGTTCTCCTTGCAGTCCAGGGGACTCTCAAGGGTCTCCTCCAGCACTACAATGCAAGTCACTAGAGTAGGGCTATTGAATCAGTGAGGATTTGATGAGTCCACCAGCTCCTTTGAAAGTGGTCTCTGATTCAACAGCCCTGCTTTCGTTGCAGCTTGCTCCTAGATTTCAGCTGGAGGTACATTCCTCACCCAGTGGTAGGCTGCAGGGTGAAACAATCTGAACTGGAAGTGGCAGGGAAGAAAGTTTCTCAAGAGGATCGCAGCTGAGCTTTTTTTCAATAACATGGGATGGGCAACCTTTTGACCTCGCAGATGCTGTTGGAGTGCCGCTGCCCCCTCCCCAAACACAGAAGTCTGCATGATAAGCTAGGCTGGCTAGGGCAAACGAGAGATGGGATTGACCTACAATTCCAATACTGACTTTTAACGCAGAGCTTCTGTGTGGAACTGGCAGCCATCCAGATGTGGTCGGAGTTTCAGTTCCTATGAGCCTTCCCAGTGGCTATGCTGATTATTATTTTTTAATTGATTTATTTATTTATAGGCTGCCTTTCTCCTCCTGATAAAGGGACTCGAGGCACCTCACAGAATTAAAAAAATAGAATTAAAAACACAATACATTATACTTTAAAAAACAAACTATAAAACGGATTAAAATGCATTGAATACTTTTTTTAAAAAGGTAAAACAGTAAAAACGGTCTTAAGAATATCTGATGGGAGCTGTAGCCTAACAGCACTTGAACGGAAGACACGTTGCCCAACTGTGTTTCTATACAGAGATCAAGATACAGTATAGAATCTGGAAAGCAGTTGAGGGATTGTGAAAGAGGTTTTGTGTGCAGAAACGGTGTAGTTATTGTAAAAGGTATTTTTTTGCTAGTGAGGTTATTGTTGAAAATTCGCTCATCAGTTCATCAGTTTCATATACACATATACATATATTTATTCTCTCCACTTCTGGCAGCTTTTATGAACAATCAGATGGTGAAAGAAGAATATGATATCTTGTTACTTATGGACTGGCTGGAACATGCCTCCCTCTTTAGATTTCTATTTCCAGTTCCTTTGAATTTCTGTCCAGAGTTATTTCTGCAATAAACAGCCTGTTTTCTTAGTCTGCAAATAAAGGGAGCAGAGGTTCCACGTCGATGTGAAAAGGTGTCCCTAGGCGGGGCTGTTCCAAGCATTGCTACAGTGATTTAAAACAGATGCTGCTGAGATGTGATCCACCACATTTTACCAAGTGTGGCAAAATATCAGTGGCAGTCTGTGAAAGTAACACTGAACAACAAGATCTTTCAGGCTGGAAGCTGCCTAGAGTCCCTTACCTGGTCAGGTCTGTTTTGGGGACTATGTCTCCATGCAAGGAAAATCCTGTACCTCTCTCTAACAGTGAAGTACAATTATACTAATAAGAATAATAAGGTCTGACCATCTAAGAAGGAACATGTTAAGGATCTATGCCATGGTCTGCCATAGGAGCAGAGTGAGTTGGTTGGTTGGTTGGTTGGTTGGTTGGTTGGTTGGTTGGTTGGTTGGTTGGTTGGTTGGTTGGTTGGTTGGTTGGTTGGTTGGTTGGTTGGTTGGTTGGTTGGTTGGTTGGTTGGTTGGTTGGTTGGTTGGTTGGTTGGTTGGTTGGTTGGTTGGTTGGTTGGTTGGTTGGTTGGTTGGTTGGTTGGTTGGTTTTTTATACCACCCCATATAGTGAGAATCTGCTTTGAGTGGCATCAGCTGCAATGGCGTTTGTAGCTGGGTGTTTCAATAAGTCACCATCTCTGCTGAAGAAGGGACAGATGCCAGGACGTGGTTTGTTAAGTAAAATTTTCAGGTATTTCAGGTATAGAAGGAGAGATGTCTGTCTCACACAGTTCAGAATCCTAATAATCATCAGCGATGAAGCCTTTAAAGAGTCAGAAGATGGCAGTACCATGGTAGAGGCTGCAGGAGGGAACCCACAGGTGGTGGATTTGGTACAGAAGGTGGTAATAGCTCATGGAGGCTTTGTATTGTCAGCACCAGTGTTGATTTAGGAACCAAGGGCACCAGTTGTCCAATGTCAGTATCAAAATTATGCTTCAAAACACAGATGTTTGTTTGGAGGTGGTTGGTATAAGGCAAGTAGGAAAGGAATAGTAGGGAGTTAGTCCAGCTCAATTGCACCTTGGGTTTTAGGCTCTGTGGCCATCACACAAGCAACTCTAAGACAATGTTATCTGTCATAAGATGTTAGCTCGATACTCAGCATCCTCACAGTAATCATGATAAGTGGATGGCTAGTTGATCCTTGAGCTTACCCTGAGTCAAGTGTGAGGGAATCAGAGATGATATTATACAGATGATGCATAAAGATGGAGCACGGGGGGGGGGGGGTATTGTCGTCTGATGTGCAAAGTTAAAATCTCAGCAAATTTGATGGATGTGAGGGTTCCAAAGCTGATCCTTCTTCCTTTTGGGCTTCTCTTTCAGAATCTTCGTTGAAGATTTACACTTATCTTGAGGTTTGCAACTGAAGGGCAAGCAGATGGTAGCTTCCGCTTGATACGGCAGTGAGCGGTCTCAAGATGGATGTTAAAAGCTGGTGTATAAGAGTCCTGGACTGTAGAGTATGGTGTCATGGTAGATCATGTGAATATAGGTGGGTGGGTGGGGTGGGGGTGCCGTTTCCCACAAAAGAGAATGTGATCTTGCTTCTCTATTCTTTCTTTCTTGAGGTGTGAATGTGAGGAATGCAGGATTGGGTTTTGTGGGATTTGCCCACACAAAGAAGATACCGAGAGTATCCATCTGACAATGGGATCTTAGGTCCATAAGCTGAATATTTTTTTAAAAAAATATTGGTTGTAGTGCTATCTACTACTGAATTAGCTCCTATGAGCATTTTTTAAAAAACTGATACTAATTACTAACAAAAACTAAATAAATCTAAAATGAATCAATTCAGTTTAAGAAGATGAGGGAGGGGCGGTACCTGGGAGGCAGTGGCTGCAACAGCAAACTGAGAGAACCAAAATGGAGGAGAAAAGAGTAGATATGGTGGGCGGGGGCTGCCAAAACTCACAACTAGAAAATTCTGAGAGGTTCAGCACAAGCACAGGAAGCCCATTAGTGGGAATTCAGAGAGATGCAGAATCACGGAAGGAGCTTAGCCAGCTCTTCTCTGCCTCCCTGAGCAGCCAACCACTGTGGGGCAGGGAGTCTCTCTGCTCAGCCAGTGAGTGGTAAAGTGTGCAGGGAGGCAGGGAAGAGCTAGTCAGGCTCCTTCTGTGATTGGTGCAATGGAGCTAAGCGCTGTGCCGTGAACAGTGAGTGGACCAGCTGGTTCGGGGGGGGGGAATGGGCCTCTGTGGCACCTTTGTTGCCGCTATTCGTATTTGTATCCCCAGAGATATAAATAATCCATGTTTCTTGAGAACCACTGATCCACTGTATTTATTTGATGTTAATTTGAGAAAATTTCAGTTCAGTTCATTTTAAATGAAGATTCCGGCAGCCGTCCCCAGACTATGGAATGCCATCCCCAGTTAGATTGATCTGGCACTGACAACATTTCAGTGTCAGGCCAAAACCTTCCTGTTCCAGAAGGCTTTTAGTTAAAATACAGTGATGCCCCGCTTGACGATTACCCCGCTCCACAACGAAATCGCTTCACGACGAGGTTTTTGCGATTGCTATTGCGATCGCAAAACGATGATTGAATGGGGAAATCCGTTTTAAAACAATCGTTTTCCTGCTTTGGGAACAGATTCTTCACATTATGACAATCAAAAACAGCTGATCGTTGGGTTTCAAAATGGCCGCCCGCTGTTTCAAAATGGTCGCCCGCTGTTTTCCAGACCTATTTCCGGAAGATAGAGAATGAAAATGACTTCCCCTATGGAGGATCTTTGCTGGACGATGAGTTATTTCGCCCATTGGAATGCATTGAACCAGTTTTCAATGCATTTCAATGGGTTTTTTCTTTCACTTGACGACGATATTGCTTAACAGCGATTTTAATGGAATGGATTATCGTCGTCAAGCGGGGCACCACTGTAATGTCAACTGTGGGTCCTGATGGCAATTTTTAGAGTATATATTTTAATTGTATTTTAATTGTTTTATCTTTTTATTGTATTTTAATTGTTGTAAGCCACCCAGAGACCTTTGGGTAGAGTGGGCGACATATAAGTTAAATTAATAATAATAATAATAATAATAATAATATAATTTATTGTCATTGTAAGTATATACACAGTATATCATACAACGAAATTCACAGACACCCAGAGACCAGACACATGCACACACATAACATTCCCCAAACACTCCCCACCCACTAGAAATCCCCCACTAACAATACAAACATCTACACCTCAGGCCAAGTAACACAGTTCAACTGATTATTCACTACTGGTGGTCTTTAAGCTCATTATTAATTGCAATTATAGCTCTAGGATAAAAACTATTGAGAAAACGTGTGGTCCGAGTCTTAATTGTTCTATATCTTCTGCCAGACGGTAACAGTTCAAAAAAGTTATAAGCAGGATGGGAAGAGTCTCTCAGGATGCTGTGTGACTTCCTCAGACAGCGGGATGTGAAGATGTCATCCAGGGTTGGTAGCTGGAGCCCGATGATATTCTGGGCAATTTTAATGGTTCTCTGTAGAGCTTTTTTGTCCGCTACAGAGCTACTCCCAAACCATGCCAGAATGCCATAAGTTAGGACACTCTCAATGGTGCTACGGTAGTAGGACAGAAGCAAATGCTGTGATAAATTTAACTTCCCGAGCATTCTCAGGAAATACAGCCTCTTCTGTGCCTTCTTTATTAGCATGTTGGCATTTATAGTCCATGAGAGGTCCTCTGAGATGTAAGTGCCCAGAAATTTAAAACTACCAACTCTCTCCACTTCCTCACCGTTTATGTACAGTGGTAAATGTACATTTCTCTTCCTCCTAAAATCAATTATGAGTTCTTTAGTTTTTTTGATGTTAAGTGTGAGATGATTTTCTTTACACCATAGTATCAATCTTTGTACTTCCTTTCTATAAGCAGACTCATTGTTCTTATTTATGAGTCCCACCACTGTTGTATCATCCGCAAATTTAATAATTGCATTGGTGTTATATAGTGGGGTGCAATCATGTGTGTACAGGGAATAGAGGAAAGGACTTAGCACGCAGCCCTGGGGAGCTCCTGTACTTAATACCAGGGTAGAAGAATGGTGGGATCCCATCCTTACTGACTGTGGCCTATCTGTCAGAAAATCCTTTATCCACATGCAGATCTCCTGAGGTAATCCCAGGTTGATCATTTTTAAAAACAACCTATTTGGTAGAATGGTGTTAAAAGCAGAGCTATAATCCACAAACAACAGCCTCGCATAAGTTCCCTGTTGTTCTAAGTGGCTCAATACAGTATGGAGTAATTAATTAAATAAATAAATAGTTTAATGAAATTCACCATTCACATTTTAGTGTGAGAATATGAGATTTTTAAAAAAGTTTAATGCAGAAGCAGGGCTGAGTAAAGATGATTTTCTGCTTTAACTCCATGGTCATTGTCAGATTCAAGATGCTGGAATTCAAAAAGTAATCTCCCCTAGCAACGTGCAGGCAAAAGCAAAAGTGAGAGCTAATAAATAGGACCTCCATATTTGAGGGCACGATCTGTTGCCAGGGTCAGATAAGTGGAGAACCTGTTGACTTTATCCCTAACAGAGGGACTTCCTAGAAGTATTTCGTTGGCTTTGTCACTGTTGGAAACTGGTTGCTAGACTAACACAGGCCTTTGGTCTTCCCTGGCACTGGACTTCATCATATATATTTGGCAGGAAGTTCCACTGAAATCAGCACTATCCTGACGACATAGATAAAGGAGCAGTTCACGGGCCTTGCAAGCAGCTAAAGGTGGAGAGCACTTAGAATAAGCCCTCGGCTCTTTGCTGCTCTTGCCCTTTGTATCTCTCACCTTTGACCTCTTGAGATAACATTTGGTTTCAGATGGCAGCTAGGTCTTGGCGCAGCCATTACTGCTCCCAACATTTGTGCCACAGATGGCGAAAGGCCATCTTACAAGGTTGCTACAATGGGGTTTTCTTTTCAGTCCCTGGAAAGAGGACAATGAGGGCTGAAAGAAACCTGAGATTAGTCACCATGACCATTCCCCTTGACCTCATTTGGCTTCCTTTCCCTAAGCTTTTTACTGGTTGATCTTCTTCCTTAACGTTACACCAATCCCCTTAGATACTGTCCTCTGTCAAGTACTTCGCCTGACAGGACAAAATTCCCCAATAGAGTAATACTATAACAAGCTGGAATTTTTAGCATGTCTACATTACTGAAACAATGACGTCTACGTTGGCTTGGGCATGTTGTGAGAATGGCTGACAGTCAGATTCCAAAGGATCTCCTGTATGGAGAACGAGTGCAGGGAAATCGCCCCAGAGGGAGACCACAGCTGCGATACAAGGACATCTGCAAGCGGGATCTGAAGGCCTGAGGAATGGACCTCCACAGATGGGAAACCTTGACCTCTGAGGGTTCATCCTGGAGGCAGGCACTGCATCACGGCCTCTCCCAATTTGAAGAGACCCTCATCCAGCAGGCCGAGGCAAAGAGGAAGTCACAAAAGCAGCAAAATCAGGGAGCAGGACAGGGGACAGACTGAATTTGTCTTCCGTGTGGAAGGGATGGTCACTCTCGAATTGGCCTCCTCAGCCCCACTCGACGCTGTTCCAAGTCCTCCAAACAGAGCATGTCACCATCGTCTCTCGAGACTGAAGGATGCCTAACTAACTCAAGTACTTTGAGGAGTCCTCAGTGTGGCCTCTATCTCTGTTTCAGATTCTTCATCTATTATGGAACCCTCTTGAAGGCTAGGAAGCTACAGGCCAAGAAAAACAAGAGCGGACTTTCTAATGGATGCTGCTAGTGTGCTTCCTCATCCATTTGGCCCCGATTCTGTTTTATTTATGACTGTGTATTTTACTATTTGCCAGCATTTGCAGTGTAGGAAGAGTGGTGGGAACCAGATCCAGCAGCTACCATAGCTCTATGGAAAGGGGGAGCGAGGTTGCTAAGGTGCTAGCCTCATGTAAGGGGGCGCCCTTTCCTCCTGCTCTAGCCATGTGGAACCGGCACATTGATTCCCACAACGAGCAAGTGGGATTGATGCCATTTGCAGCACTGTCAACATCCTTTCCAAATCAATATCTTGCTCTCCTTTTTCTCTTCATATCTGATTTTAGTCCCCTACTGATCATACAAGACAATTCGTCAGGGACACTCCAAGGCGTGCAAAAAATCTCCCTTCCATAGTTACACCAAGACCTGAGACATTTTCCCCATCATGTTTTTCACAATTTTTACACAAAATCTCTCCGTGCAAAACTCTGCCCTTTGCGCACACAAAACATTACAACAAGCAATAAAAGCGAATTACTCATCCTCTTTGGTGCCTACTCAAAACGCACTAGGGATCTGAAAACCGGAAGACTCTAGCAGCAGGATTAATGCATGCCCTTTTGTGTTTGTGCCACCATACATAGAGGAAGTTTTCAGCCTCATGTTTACTGTGGTACCCCATCATCCCTAGAATGGCCACAAACGAGATTACCGCTTTCTCAGAATTCCATCAGTCTGGGCATTCCTAGCTGAGGGTAATGCAGAAGAAGTTCTAAAACCCATGATCAAATGTGCAGGCTAGGTTTATTTTATTTATTTCTGATACAGTGGTGCCTCGTTTAACGATGTTAATTGGTTCCCAAAAAAACATCGCTATGGGAAAACATCGCTAAGCGAAACACCATTTCCCATAGGAATGCATTGAAAACCGGATAATCCGTTTCAATGGGAACAGATTACTGTCCTTAAGCGAAAATCACCATGGGAAACATCACTAAGCAAAATGCAGTTCCCTCATTGGAATGCATTGAATAGGTTTCAATGCATTTCAATGGTTATGACAGGTCCATTTTCGCTATTTTTAAAGTGTCTTAAAATGTTCAAAAACTGTTTAAAATGCTTGGAATCGTTAGTGCATCTTGTAAAACAGTTGCAAACTTAATTTGGCTTTGTTCTGAGTCTTCGTTAATTTTTGGTGAATTCCCCCCTCCCATTGGAATGCATTGAACTGTAGGTTTGACAGCTGTAGGTTTGGCAGCAATTTAAAAAATGCGCAAGTTCAGGGAAGGCCTCCATAAAAAGCTTCCCAGAACCAATGAGTCTTCAGCAGCCTCCTAAAATTAGCCAGAGAAGGGTCCAGCTGTAGCACCATCAGAAGATTGTACCAAAGACTTGATGCCACCACCGAGAAAGCCTAGGTTCTTGTCAAAGGTTCTCTGTCCTCCTTTGGCATGGTCACTCGAAAGAGCATGGCCTGTGAGGACCTGGTGGGATGGGCAGATGGCTTTGGAGAGAGATACTCTGTCAAGTAAGATGGCTCCAAATCATGAAGAGCTTTCTAGGTGAATATCAGTACATACCTTGAACTTGATCCAGGACACAACCGGAAGCCTGTGCAACGTCACACAGATGTTGAAAAGCATTGGGGATATTGAAGACACGTGAGGAACCCCACAATTGAGTCTAAGGGGCTGACAACTCACAGAACTCTCTGGACTCAGGCCTCGAAGAAGGACTGGAGGCAACCTAACGCCAAGCCCCTGATCCCCACTTCTGAGACTCTGTCCAGGAGGACACCGTGGCAGATGGTATCAAGAGCTGCTGAAAGATCCAGAAGGACTAACAGGGTATGTGTTCTCCCTTAGCAGGTCATCTTGCAGCACAACAGCTGGTAACACTAGAAAGGGGAAATCCCCAAAGTCCCACTGTCCGGTCAAAATATATGGCCTAGTTATGCCAGAAGGTTAGAACTACTCACAATTAGCAATAACGTCATGTATAAATAAATATCAAAATGTATAAATATCAAAAGTGACAAGGAAAACCATAGCACAAAGAATGGAACAAATACAATATAGTCACACTCTCACTTTTGTCCCCCCCCCCAGATGAACAAGACGTGTAACTATAATAACTATTTTGTTGTTTAGCCGTCAAGTCGTGTCTGACTCTTGGTGACCCCATGGGCCAGAGCACGGCAGGCCCTCCTGTCTTCCACTGCCTCCTGGAGTTGGATCAAATTCAGGTTGGTCGCTTCGATGATACTGTCCAACCATCTCATCCTCTGTCGTCCCCTTCTCCTCTTGCCTTCACACTTTCCCAACATCAGGGTCTTTTCCAGGGAGTCTTCTCTTCTCATAATATGGCCAAAGTATTGGAGCCTCAGCTTCAGGATCTAACCTTCCAGGGAGCACTCAGGGTTGCTTTCCTTCAGAACGGATAGGTTTGTTCTCCTTGCAGTCCAGGGGACTCTCAAGAGTCTCCTCCAGCACCACAATTCAAAAGCATCCATTCTTTGGCGGCCGGCCTTCTTTATGGTCCAGCTCTCACTTCCATACATCACTACTGGAAAAACCATAGCTTTGACTATTCAGACCTTTGTCGGCAAGGTGAGGTCTCTGCTTTTTAAGATGGTATAATAACTATACCATAAAATAAACAGGGGAAACCAGTCTCTGTTTCTTAGGGTTAACATTTTCAGAGGGGTCAGCCAAGTAGCACATGAAATGAAAACTAAGGGAAGGATAGTTCTGCACACATGCAGCCTCATCAATGTAAATGGCAAACTCATTCATGTAACTGAAAAGAGACCCTAACAAGAAAATTATATACAGCGGTGCCTCGCATAGCAATCACTCCGTATAGCGATGAAATCGCTTTGCGATGGAGTTTTTGCTATCGCAAAATCAATCGCTTCGCAATGGTCCCTATGGGTTATTTTTGCTTTGCGATGATCACAGGGAAGCGATCATCGCAAAGCCCCCATTTTCGCACAGCTGATCGGCAGTTTCAAAATGGCCGCCGGGTAAACAAAATGGCCGCCCACTGTTTTTAGGCACGGATTCCTCGCTTTAGAGGCACCAAAAATGGCGGCCCTATGGAGCATCTTCGCTTAAAGGTGAGTTTTAAGCCCATAGGAACGCATTAATTGTCTTTTAATGCGTTTCTATAGGCTTTTTTATTTCGCTAAGCGATGTTATCGCTTAGCAGCAATTTTTTCGGCACAAATTAACATCGCTAAGTGAGGCACCACTGTAGTTCATGGCAGTCTTGATTTGGTTTTTAAAACAATTTGTTCCAATTTCTAGTTACAATGTTTAAAAGCAAGTTTGCTGAGTCATTTTTTGCATTGTTCATTAGTTTCAAAAACCCTCATGCGCCTTTCCTCCCTCCTGACCTAAAACACAATGGCTAGAATCCTCTTGCTCAGTTGCATCCGCATAATACAAAAAGTATACATTTTGGAGGCTAATTGCCTGAAGTTAAGAAATATACCTGTTGTATAGTAAGATGGATATAGTACTCACTGTGCAATAGATCATGTCTACTGTGATTTCTGAAATGGAGGCAATTTGTCTCTGAAAGCCACATCCTTGTGTTATGCTAGTGTGACCACACAATACGACATGGGCAATAATAGCAATACAGAACTAATTTGCATTCTTTTTGATACCCAAATTAGGTACCTCTGGGAGATGCTTCAGCCTGTCGAATGGTAGGGCCATCAGACTTCAAATCATCAGATGGGAAGTTCCAGATGATGTCACTGGAACACAGGGAACTTATTTGACATTAACCTCTCTGCTGATGAACTCTGTCAAACGACAGATTAAATCAAAAGAGCTGCACATAAATTACAGATCTATAAGAAATTTATTAGGAGTGAGGAAATGAGGGGTGCAAGAGATTATGGAAAAGGTTGCAATGAAATCATATTTATTGTCCTCTGATTCTTGTCAACTATCCATCCTGGGAAGAAACATTTTTCATTGCATGCCATACACCAAAGTGCTGTTTTTCATAATCTAAATGGGGCCTAGCAGCATCCTTGACAAAGCAGGGGAGCTGCAGATAATAAATCTGAAGTAAGTCTATAGTTTACCATACATTCACAGTGAAGAAAGATGGACGACAATCTTAGGTGAGCAAGTCTTTCCCTGCTTAGCTCTAACTTGTATTTGAAAGACCCAGTGATGTTTGGACAGAAACCAAGATGAAGCCGCCCCGGGTAGACATAGAACTGCAGACAGAAACCCAGAAAGTTTGAAAAGATTCTTTTTTGGGGGTGGGGGACAACTCTCAGACCCATCCACAATAATGGTCATAGGAATCTGGGAGTATTAACTCAAAAAAGTAGTGTATTACTGATACATCTCATATTTGGGCTTGGAGGGGGGAGTAAGGTTCTTTCCAGCCAAAGAACCTACCCCATCATTTATTCTTCAGTGAGCTTAGAACTGGTTCTTAGTTGGGATGACTTGCTTGTAAGTCATCAGAAAACAATGAGGTGGGTGCAGATTTAGGTGCTTGCCACAAATGGAAGCAGAATCCCCCAATAGATTGAAAGCTTTGAGCATCCTTAAAGGCAAAGGTAAAGGTTCCATTGGACATTTAATCCAGTCATGTCCGACTCTAGGGCGCGGTGCTCATCCCCGTCTCCAAGCTGTAAAGCCAGCATTTGTCTGTAGACATTTTCCGTGGCCACGTGGCCGGCGCAGCTAGACACGGAATGCTGTGACCTTCCCACCATGGTGGTACCTCTTTAAAAAGGTAAAGGTAAAGGTTCCCCTTGACAATTTTTGTCCAGTCGTGTTCGACTCTAGGGGGCGATGCTCATCCCCGTTTCCAAGCCATAGAGCCAGCGTTTTGTCTGAAGACAATCTTCCGTGATCACATGGCCAGTGCGACTTAGACACGGAATGCTGTTACCTTCCCATCGAAGTGGTCCCTATTTATCTACTTGCATTTGCATGCTTTTGAACCGCTAGCTTGGCAGGAGCTGGGACAAGCGACACCGCCGCATGCATTCAATCTTACGATGGATGGTCTTCTGACCTTGCAGCACAGAGGCTTCTGCGGTTGAACCCGCAGCACCACCACGTCCCTTGAGCATCCTTACTTTGGAGCAAACTGCACAGAATTCAATAGTATTCCTTACTAAGTACCCTCTAAGGACTATTAGCAATCTTGTCACCGACATTGTGATAAATGATAATTTTTAACTCATGTCCAGAAGTTCCACGGCTATGTTCCTCTTACTCTTCTCAGGTTTGGAAGTTTTAACGGATCAAGTGTTAACATGATTAAGGGGGCGGGGGGAGGTTACAGAAAAAGTAGTCCTGAAAATAAAAGCATTTTAAACTTGAGGCTTAAAAAATAGTTTATTATAGCCATTGCAAAACATTTTTAAGAGTATCAAAACAATTAGCCAGTCAGCAAGGTCACTGAATGGAAAAGGTTCCTGACAGCTGAACTGTTTATGTTATAATAAACTTGTTTATGTTACACTATCTAAACATGAAGACCCTGTTTGTAAGACCTATAGCACACTCTTTCTGTCATTAATTTGGAGTTCACAATCGTCTAGTGTTTCAGGTGAACAATAGTCTGGTGATCTAGAGTCTTGGTAATAAAAGATCCTGGTGTTTTATGCTACAGAGTCATGTTACTCTGAGCTATGCAAAAAATATTAGTCAAAACAGCAACATCACCAGCATAGAGGCAGCTTGCCAAATTCTAAGTTATGATCCTCTGGCGTTACAGTAGATGCAACAACAATTAAGATTCTCATCAAAAGTGTTTTGTTTTTTCCTTTGAGCTCAACACCTCTCGACCTTTAAGCCCTTGGAGCAACACCATACCACTTTGGGCATGAGACATCAAACAACAGTCGTCATGGATTTTCCTCCATAGATGCAAAATTAGCACAAGGCTGGCTTGGCTGGGCGATCATTTAAAAACAAGTTTCCTCTATGTGTATTTTTAATATACTTAAAGGCTAAAACTTACTCAAAGTTACAATGCTTTTCGCTTTTTTAATGTTGTGTTCGGGAGGTGTTATGAGCCTCTTTTAAGCTATACATTCCTCTTTTTTCTTTTTTTTTAAAGAATCACATATAAATTAAGCATTCCCAAGTCAGCCCTTTTGGGGGGAAATGTCAGCTGTGACAAACATATGGTTTTGATTTTTTTTTTCCCCCTTGGAGGTCTATAAAGCTATAAACCCTCTTAGGGAGGGTTCAGGCACCCATCCTCTCTGGCTTGACACTCTCAGGTACTTGGGGGGAAAGAACTGCCATTGTCTTCCTCTCCTCATCACATTTAGTTGGGGCTCTGTGTGTCCAGCAGGTGCTTTTACAACAGCTCAGGCTATCCATCAGAACAAGGGCTATATTCTCTGAGAATTCTGTGAGTTGTATACCAAAATGGCAGCCGGAGGCCTGTGTTCTAATATCCGCACTATTAGTGAGCAGGCCGGGTAGGTGGGGTTCGTCAGCCTGGGAAGGCAGCCCGTCTAGGAGAACGAAAACTCTGATTTCAAATCTCCACTGCCTAGTGGCTATATCTACAAGAAAAAGGCTTCAGGAGTTAACCTTAAGGCAAAATCCAGAGCCGGAGTCCCGGAGGCAGTTTGTGCTGTTCTGGCAACTCCTGCAACGTCACTGGAACCAGTTGTATCGGCTTTTGCCTTTCCATTGGATTATTTCAGCGACGTGGAGAGGGGGATCTGCTGCTTGGGTAACAGTTTATCCTCCATATTATTTTACCCAGGCTTCGTTCTCTGTAGAGGACACACCAGCTTCGCATACAGTGTCGAAATTACACAGGAAGTAGCTGTTACTGGTTATGTCTTTGCTCGATTGGCGTAGAGCATGACACCAGGGGCTACTTCCAACAGTGGGATAGGTCATTGCACCTCACTAGGTAGCTACCGCCCATCTTAAGCTGGGCAGTCCCCATCCAGTAAGGTGCTATCTCGCCACGGTCTGTTAACCTCATGGAGTGTGTGGGGTTTAGGGTGAAAGCTGACAAGCAGATTGATAGCCCTGCAGGTCATCAGAAAAGCCAGGGGTCATTGTATGAACATGCCATGTTCTCTAGACTTACAAAGAGAGTATGGGTTAATAAGAAGCTGACAGCATATACCAAGATTCAGGTCTATAGAGCTTGTGTCCTGAGCACACTCCTGTCCTGCAGTGAGTCCTGGACCCTTTGTGCATGGCAGGAGAGGAAGCTGAACACCTTCCATATGCGTTGTCTCTGACGTATTTTTGGTATCACCTGGCAGGACAAAGTTCCAAATAGAGTAGTCCCAGAATGAGCTGGAATTTTAAGCATGTATACATTACTGAAACAGTGACGTCTATGTTGGCTCGGGCATGTTGTGAGAATGGCTGATGGTCAGATTCCAAAAGATCTCCTCTATTGAGAATTAGTGCAGGGAAAGCGCCCCAGAAGGAGACCACAGCTGTGATACAAGAATATCTGCAAGCGGGATGTAAAGGCCTTAGGAATAGACCTCAACAGATGGGAAACCTTGACCTCTGACTTCATCCTGGAGGCAGGCGTTGCATCACGGCCTCTCCCAATTTGAAGAGACCCTTGTCCAGCAGGCCAAGGCCAAGAGGCAGTCCTGAAACCAGCCAAACCAGGGAGCTGGATGGGGGACTGGTATTTGTCTTCCGTGTTGAAGGGACTGTCACTCTGTTCCAAGTCCCCCATACAGAGCATGTCGCCATTGTCTCTCAAGACTGAAGGATGCCTAATCTATCTAAAGTCCAAAACGTTTATCTTCCCAGCTGTGGCACATCTAGCTCAATACTAATTTCTCTCGTCCAGCTCTCCAAGATTTCCAGCATCATCTCCTAACTTCACCTTTTAAACGAGAGTTGCCAAGCACTGTGCTTAGGACCGGCTGCAGACAAACCATGGCATCAATTACATATGGACACAAAAGGAGGCTCTACTTGCAGGGACTAGAGTGTGCATGGGAATCTCTCCTTTTTTTTCCCCCATGTCAAGGGCTACATTCCCCAAGAATTGATCTGTCAAAGGCTAGGAGTTAGCAGAGGGGCAGGGCTAAAGGCATTGGTGGATGGAGCAGAGGTCAAACGAGGAGGGCCTTTTCTTTTTCTCTCTTCCCTCTCTGTCCTCTTATACTTAAGAAGAGGTATGCTTTTGCCTGGGGAAGAGTTTAAAAAGAGGTCCTCTTTAGGTTTCCTGAACTGTCTTTTGCCTACTGTGATTTGTGCTGATCTTCCTTCAGCCTTTGATTGCTATCCTTAGGGTTGCTGGTGTTGCTTCCCTCCTTCTCACACCCTTCTTTTCTACCAACCAAGGAGGAGACGTCTTGGTTGTCTAGGGATTAAAAGGAACCAGCATGGCATCTCACATCTCCAGCTTAGTTAGCCAAAACTAGGACTTCTATCACCTTTTCTATCTCAAATGCATTTTTCTAATAAACCTGAAGCTTTCTTATTTTCTTCGAAAGAAACATGGACATGATTTTTTTTACCAGAGGGGAAGCATGCTCAGGTCTTCATTCCAAATCTTAAAGGGTTAAAATTCACAAGTTAATGTTGTGCCAGTACTGCTGTGTGTGTCCTCTCCAACAGTCTTAATGGCACCCAAATATTGCATCTGCCTGTTTGACTGCATCTTTCAAAGAGACTAGATAAGTTACTAGATAGACAGTATTTTACAAAGCAGAGACCTCACCTTGCCGACAAAGGTCCTCATCATCAAAGCGATGGTTTTTCCAGTAGCGATGTATAGAAGTGAGAGCTGGACCATAAAGAAGGCTGACCGCTGAAGAATTGATGCTTTTGAATTGTGGTGCCGGAGGAGACTCTTGAGAGTCCCCCGGACTGCAAGGAGAACAAACCTATCAATTTTGAAGGAAATCAACCTTAAGTGCTCACTGAAAGGACAGATCCTGAAGCTGAGGCTCCAATACTTTGGCCATCTCATGAGAAGAGAAGACTCCCTGGACAAGACCCTGCTGTTGGGAAAGTGTGAAGGCAAGAGGAGAAGGGGACGACAGAGGAGGAGATGGCTGGAGAGTGTCATCAAAGCGACCAACATGAATTTGACCCAACTCTGGGAGGAAGTGGAAGACAGGAGGGCCTGGCGTGCTCTGGTCCATGGAATCACAAAGAGACGGGCATGACTTAACAACTAAACAACAACAACAGAATTTATATTCATGGGGCAGTATCCTGTTGTGAAAACCAGGCAAATAAATGCAATTGCACAAATGATTTTTTGCTGTTTGTGGGCTGCCTGTTGCAAAACTGATCGGTTGCAAGGGAACAATTGAACAGGGGATGCCCACAAGACAGCACCCACAGTTTACACAATCGCCTGCTTGCTTCCTGCAGTCCTAACAGGATTTTGTCCTTGGATTACAACTCCACTGTCCAAGCTGATTGGAGTCTTCTAAAAGTTCTTGTCCGCAAAAGTAACTTTTCCCTTATTGGATCCCTTATACAAACTCAGATCTTCTAACAGAGAGTCTAGAAATATGCAGGTCTGCTGGCACTGGTGGTAATGTGTGTACACCAGGCCCCGACTTCTCCTTTGTTGCTCTCCTGCATTTCGAAACTAACGATTTCAAACTTTGTGCTTCTTCTTCTTTTTTTTCTTTCTCAAGTCAGATGAGACTAATAAGAATTCCACCTGAGGGAAAAGGCTAATGCACAGACGTACTTCCTCTCTCGAGGATCAAACAGCCAAGTCTGTTCCTTTTCAAGTTTTATTAATCCCTGGTTCATAATTTCTACCACATCATTAGTCATTTCCTATTATCGAATACTTGGTCGCCAAGTCATCCCCGCAGTAAATAATGAGATCGGCTTGCCACCTGCGAGACTCCGGCTGACAACACCCCACAAGCGCATCTGGGAGAAAGGCAGGGGGGGGTGCTGTTTAAGAGGCGAGCCAATTAGAAACACAAGGCAAGATGGCTTTATCCATGTTATCTAGGGTCTCTCTCTCTCCCTCTCTCTCTCTCTTTCAGTTACCCACAAGACGCAGCTACAAGCCCCATTCCTAGAGAAATGAAAATGAATACTGTATTTCGGAAGGGTAGCATCTGCACAGGAGAGAATCAGAGCAGAAAAGGACAGGGCTAGAAAGGACCCCGTTATGAAAATCCCACCATCTCACGTTTAACGTACCTCTGCTATTATGGGCATCAAGTCATAAAGTCCAACTTATGGCCGTCTTTTTGGTCTTTTCCTACTTCTTTCTACTTTTCCTAGCATTCGTTGTTGTTTAGTCGTTAAGTCGTGTCCGACGCTTCGTGACCCCATGGACCAGAGCACGCCAGGCCCTCCTGTCTTCCACTGCATCCTGGAGTTGGGTCAAAGTCATGTTGGTCGCTTTGATTTCCTAGCATTAGTGTTGGTTTTTCAACGTGCCTTGTCTTCTCATGAAATGGGAAAGTTACAATAGCTTTGGTTTAGTCATTTTAGCTTCTTGTAAAAGGCTAAAATACAAGGAGATCTGCAAGTGGGATCTGAAGGCCTTAGGAATGGACCTCAACAGATGGGAAACCTTGATCTCTGAATGTTCAGCCTGGAGGCAGGCGATGCATCATGGCCTCTCCCAATTTGAAGAGACCCTTGTCCAGCAGGCCAAGGCCAAGAGGCAATCCTGAAACCAGCAAAACCAGGGAGCTGGACAGGGGGCAGATTGTATTTGTCTTCGGTGTGGAAGGGATTGTCACTCTCGAATTGGCCTCCTCAGCCACACTAGCCGCTGTTCCAAGCCTATTCAGAGCACATTACCATCGTCTCTCGTGACTGAAGGAGGCCCAATCTCTTCTCTTTATTTTATACTGATCAGATAACATATTCTCGTACTCAGATTATATAAACTTACTATGCATGAATTTATCCAGTCCTTCACACCAGTGTCCAGAATCCTTGAAAAAATATTGGAAAAATTCCTAGAATACATTTATCAACAACTCTTAGCTCCAATACCTATAAGAATTTTCCTCATCTGTCTCTGAGCACTTGATACAAGGAAGCAGGCAATAGAAGAAAGGAAGACTTAGTTTGCTTTGCATATTAATTTCTGGCTGGTTTCCATCCACTGCTCTGCTGGCCTGCACAGCCCTGTATTCTTTTCCTAACATGGCCAATCAATCAGATGCCAGTTGGAAGCTCACAAGCAGAAATTTAGGTAACACAGAGAGACGATGGAATTACACAATGGGATTAAGATATACAATGTGGGAAACTGGGACCATAATCTTTCTCTTCTTTTTTTTATTAGTACCAGTAATGAAATCTCAGAATTAGAGGCTTAACCATAATTGCTACATGTGCCTAATAAACTGCCTCCAGTTCCTCAAAATTAAATTTTGTGAATCAATCCAGGCTTTTGATCTCAACTCTGTTCAGTTATTTTGTTTCATTCATTTCTCCTTCCTGTGGGGGATTTTTGCCATAACAATGAGGGAAAGTCTCTAAACAATGGGATGGTGGAAACCGAGCACTGCAGTTCCAGGGAGTGAAGTACATCACATAAAACACAGCAGCTAGTCCTATGGGCACCCGTTCTGTATTACTGTACCATGAAAGTGTCGGATGAATTAAGAATTTTGCAACAGCTCAGATGGATCCATGAAAGGCTCATCTTGATTAGCTTAGGAAACACTACCTGACATATCAACGTATCATTTAATTAAAAAAAAAGTTAAGGAGCTGCAGTGCCCCATAAAACAAGAGAGAAATGAATTGGTACTGTCAAAACACATTGAGACATCCATCCAGGTGTATCTATCATGTGACTATGGTTCATTACAATAAAGGTATGGAAAGTATCGTTAAGAGGTGGGTAACAATTCCCTGTGGTTTTTCCAGTAGCAATGTATGGAAGGGAGAGCTGGACCATAAAGAAGGCTGACTGCCAAAGAATTGAGGCTTTTGAACTTTGGTGCTGGAGGAGATCCTTGAGAGTCCCCTGGGCTGCAAACCTATACATTCTGAAAGAAATCAACCCTGAGTGCTCACTGGAAGGACAGATCCTGAAGCTGAGGCTCCAATACTTTGGCCACCTTGTGAGAAGAGAAGACTCCCTGGAAAAGACCTTGATGTTGGGAAAGTGTGAAGGCAAGAGGAGAAGGGGACGCCAGAGGATGAGATGGTTGGACAGTGTCATCGAAGTGACCGACATGAATTTGACCCAACTCCGGGAGGCAGTGGAAGATAGGAGGGCCTGGCGTGCTCTGGTCCATGGGGTCACAAAGAGTCGGTCACGACAACAAAACAATTCCTCGGTATGATCGTGGACATAATGAGCAACGTACTGCATTTAAAATAGTAATGATCACAATAACGAGTGGAGCTGCAGCAGGTTCATAATAACACACATCATGAACTCCTGTTAAAAAGTTTCTTTCTCATTTCTGAGCCTCTCCCATTCATCCCAACGGCACTTTTACAGCCGGCCTTCCCCTAGCCTGTGCCTTTCTGCTGTCAGCCTGCACCTTACAGCAGATTTGAAAAGATCAAGTGGCCTTCAACCCAACCACTGTCCTCTCTGAAAGGATGAAGAAGGATAGACGGATGGGTTGGTGAGTGAAGGAAAACAAGCCCCTGATCAGATTGGAAGCAATGCTTCTGCTTTATCTAAAGCACAGTAATTACCTCATAGGCTTTATCTGGAAGGGCTTCCCTTCCCTCTCCGGGCCCCTTCCCCAAGAAAGGGGAAGAACGGGAGGAGGCAGACATAAAACTGTCTTATACTCCTCCCACACCAGTCCAACTTTAAAAAAAAAACGGTTTCACCTTGTGTGAAGAAAGTGCCCTGCCGTTTCGCAGGCTGCATCGGCACCTCAGGACAGAGAAGGGAAGGGAAAGAGCACTTTCCCCACAAAACAACATGAAGCTGCCTCTGCAGAACCCGACAGGAGAGAAAAGAGCCCGGGTTATCCCTGATTTGTTCAGTGGGAGATAAAGTGCAAGGGATGGGTGGCAAAGCATGGCAAGCGAGGCGTAAGTGAAATCAGCCCTTGGAAAGGTACCGTTCTCCTTCCACCACACAAAACACAACCTGGTGTCTGGCATGCCTGCCATTTTTGGAAAGTGGCCTGTTAACTTCTTCATAGCTGAGAAGAAGAATCTGAGCACTACAAGGCACGAACCTGTGGTGTAAAACATCATCTACTTCTTCATCATCGCAGAGGTGCGGCAGCTGCATCCACGGCAGGCAACAGCTGCAGAAAAAGCCGGCCATTCAGGGTAACCAGCTGCTTTGCATCTTTTTAAGAAGAAACGCAGGTTTAAAAATGTTATATACAAACATTTGCTATGGTAAGAATTTCGGCTTACTTTTCAAAAACACAAATACAAGTTTCCTTCTCCTTGCACTTCCTGGCAGCCATGCGGATGAGCGTGTTCTGGATGTTGTAGCCCAGAAGAAGCAAGAATTCCCACCTCTGAATTGCTGGTAACACCACAGTCAAGGAGCACCGCATCAGATGTCCATTGGTTGAGCAGCACGCCCTCCTCCTTGACTTGGTGGAGCGATCCCCAGAAGGGATAAGAGCTGAGAGAATGGACAAACACTTACTTGGCAATGATGTTAGCCAGTTTATGATAAGGATTAGTTTTGCTGGCAAATGGGCACACACAGTTAGCAAAACCCTGCTGTCTTACAGCCAGCTTCTTTCATCAACAGAGGCAGTGTTCTGTAGGCCTCCGTCAGCGCAAACACAATGGAAGGCCTTTACCACCGTAACTGCTTCATCATGCTAGAAGTCTACCCTGCTATTTAATCTGTCACTGATAGACACGGCTGTTGTCAATGCACCAATTCAAATATGGAATGATGCTTCTGGTACTTTTGAATGCCTCTCATTACCTGATGCTGGGAGCCAACAAGAGGGGGCTGGTTATCTCCATTGTAGCTGCTTGTAAGTTTCCCAGAGGCCTCCAACTAGCCATTCATAGAGCCCAAGGGACATTCACCCTGAGTTAGGGAATACATTCTTAGTTCTCACTTTCTTAAGACCCAATTGTACTTCAAAGGAAATGCAAAGCACCACTTTTTTTCAGTTTGTATCACACCCTTCCATCAAGAAGCCTGGGCTACTGTTCAAGGCTATCTCAAAAAAACTGTTTGTGCCCAGTATGGATTTTATCTCTTCTTTTCTTACACTTCTGTCTTGCCGTTTTTTTTTCCAGTGAGTTCAGAACATCTTTCCCTTACAACATTGTCCTCACAACCCTGTGGGTTAAGTCAGGCAGAGAGGCTGTTGTTGTTGTTGTTGTTGTTGTTGTTGTTGTTGTTGTTGTTGTTGTTGTTGTTGTTGTTGTTGTTGTTGTTTAGTCATTAAGTCTTGTCTGACTCTTCGTGACCCCATGGACCAGAGCACGCCAGGCCCTCCTGTCTTCCACGGCCTCCCGGGGTTGGGTCAAATTCATATTGGTGGCTTCAACAACAACAATGCCTTGTGATCTCTGTCTTCAAAATTAATAAACAGGGTATGTAAAACCAAAGAAGTTACCGCCCCCACCGTTGTAATCCAAAATTAAGAAATCTAAGTGGGGCTTAGGAAGGATGGGGGGAAAGGGATTAAAGTGCTTCATGATAACTTTGATCCTTGCTTTCCCCTCCACTTGTTTTTGTTCTCTCTTCAGCTTCCTTCCATGTATAAGACGACCCTCAATTTTTAGTCTAAAGATTTTAGACAAAAGTATAGTCTTATACCCGGAAAAATGTGGTAATTTTACAAAAACCACAAAATAATAAAAAAGGTTCAGTTGTCAAGTTCACGATCATACAGCCATAAGCCTTTCCTTCACTTCTTTCTTTAGTTTAAACATTCTGTTGTTTACGTATAGAAAGAGATGAGTGCTTGCTTTTATGCACATTAATGAGAACACACTATTTTTCACAGCTTCTCCGCAAAAAACAGGTTGCCCTCAGCTGATTAATGCCATAGCTCTTTCTCTTACTCTCAGAACTAGCACACAGCTCTTGCGCTTCCTCCTAGATTGAAATCTAACTCTCACACATTCACTCTTATCTATGAAACAGCATCTCTATCCAGCCAGAAATGCTTACCAATAATTCAACTCACTGCTCCATTCACAAGCATTCTTCCACACCTCTCAACTGTTTCTCCTTGCATATGTACAAGCTATAGCTGGGAGAGAAATCCTAGTCTCTTACCATATATGCAGATACAAAGCTATATAAAAAACATATTTCAAGCGCAGAATTGACACAAGAACCCATTTTCCCAAGAGGGCTAGAAGCTTGAGCTTCAAATTGTTAATTGTTGCCTGAAAGCATCAACTAACTGAACACTAGTAATGCAGTCTTTAAAGAAGAAACTTTATTGCAATTCATTTTCATTCTTTCCAACCTTTTCTTGAGACAGATATCCTCTCTCTCTCTCTCTCTCTCTCTCTCTCTCTCTCTCTCTCTCTCTCTCTCTCTCTCTCTCTCTCTCTCTCTCTGTGTGTGTGTGTGTGTGTGTGTGTGTGTGTGTGTGTGTGTGTGTGTGTGTGTGTGTGTGTGTGTGTGTGTGTGTGTCTGCTTGCTATCAGTGTTCAAGAGATACATTGCATTTCTCATTCTTTTCTCCGTGCACAGATTTGCAGATCGCTGGAGTTTCCACTCAAAACTCAGAATGTTGCCCTTAAAATAATAAGCACATTTCTTTTGAATACTTGACTATTTAATGCAGTTAATGCATGTTGGAGAAAATGAATTATGAACAAAATGGCAGAGATACCAAATTACCAACTTAAAGGTCAATAAAGTGTACCTTTCAGGAATTATTTTCTTCTCCTCCTACATAAAGATCAAAAATTAGCAAAATGTTTTAAGGATGACCTAATCTAAGGCAACAATTCATTTAGACTTCTTTAAAGACTACATTAGCATCATCAATGAGGATAGGGTTTTGCATAAAAACGCAGGAGCTAGGATCTGCCCAAAACAGCTTACACTTGAAATTTTATAATGGGAAAAGCAAACAACAGAAGCAAGAGGTGCCAACTTGAACACGTTGGAAAACACATCTATGGGCTGTGTTTCTATGACTTGGAGCCAGGGGCCTAGAGCAATGCCTTCACAGAAAATGAAAGCTTTAAGTCAGAATTAGAAGATAAAGAGAAGACCCCCTTGTAAGTTTTCTAGGAGGGAATTACAGGCATATGGGGCATCAAGGGTAGCTCCTTTTGTGGGAGCGAGGGAATTTTGGCCAACTGAATGCGATAAACTTAGCGAAAACGCTCCCTTCTGCTGCCGTCTGAAAACGAGCCTCTTCTTTTCCTTTTGCTATTTCTAGATTTTTACCAGCCAAGCCACGGCCATTCCTCACACCACAAGCCCGGCCGTGCGTTACTATATTAGAAAATGGGAAGTGATAATTACAGGGTATAACATGCAAGAGCCATCATTTGCCAAGAGGTACATGAAGATAGATGCAGACTTTGGGGGTCTGCGTTCTGAGCCGAGGACAAGGCTATGCCACAAAAAGAAGAAGCAGGGAGTGAAAAATCCCTCCATCTTTTCCCAAGTCACGTATGTTTCTGTTTCAGAGACATGCAGGCAGTCACAGACTACTGAACTAACTGGGATTGTCACATCGCCACCCAAGACAGTGGCAAAATTGTTGAGGACAACGAAATTTAAGTAATAGTCCCAAATCAGCAAAGAGAATTCCAATCCATTGAAGAAACGTACAATTTTACATTTGGAAGGAACTGTGGAGGTCATCTAAGCCAGCCTCCCAACTCAGTGCAGAAATCTTGATGCTAAAATATTCCTGACAGCCATTCGATCCTGTTTCAGTTTGTCCACCAAAGGACAGCCTATGACCCTTTAAGCCAGTCTGTTCCACTGATCCATGTCCATCGCGAAAGCAGGCCCGTCCGGGGCTTCCCCGTCTCCTTGCACCGCTGACCGCTCAGCAGTCAGGTGGGGAGACTCGTCATCCCACCTCCTTGCTGGATGGTCAGCAGGGAAGCTTCCGCCATGCTGCCTCCACAATCAGCACAGTAAGCCACGCCACAAGCCACAAGTTGGGCAGGCTCGTTATAGGGGGAGGGTCCAATCGGCCGGGCCACCTCTAGTGGCGAGATTCCTGGGAGACAAATATGAATATACCATCTCTAGTCAGGAAAAATGCACCAGCCAGATGGCTGACTGGGGCTGCTTACAGGGATCACATAACCACCCCGTAACAGCAGCTCCACTGGCTGCCGATCTGATTCCGGGCACAATTCCAAGGTCTGGTTTTAACCTTGTTGATGTTTAGTCGTTTAGTCGTGTCCGACTCTTCGTGACCCCATGGACCAGAGCACACCAGGCCCTCCTGTCTTCCACTGCCTCCCGGAGTTGAGTCCAATTCATGCTGGTCTCATCCTCTGTCGTCCCCTTCTCCTCTTGCCTTCACACTTTCCCAACATCAGGGTCTTTTCCAGGGAGTCTTCTCTTCCCATGAGATGGCCAAAGTCTTGGAGCCTCAGTTTCAGGATCTGTCCTTCCAGTGAGCACTCAGGCTTGATTTCCTTCAGAATGGATAGGTTTGTCCTTTTTGCAGTCCAGGGGACCTCTAAAGTCTCCTCCAGCACCACAATTCAAAAACATCAATTCTTTGGCGGTCAGCCTTCTTTATGGTCCAGCTCTCAGTTCCATACATCGCTACTGGAAAAACCATAGCTTTGACTATGCGAACCTTTGTCGGCACGGTAATGTCTCTGCTTTTTAAGATGCTGTCGACGTTTGTCATCGCTTTCCTCCCAAGAAGCAGGCGTCTTTTAATTTCGTGGCTGCTGTCACCATCTGCAGTGATCATGGAGCCCAAGAAATAGGTTTTAACCTATAAAGCCCTAAATGGCTTGGCTCCAAGCTATCTCAAAAAACGTATCTCCCATTTTGAGCCAGCTCAGGAGTTCATATCCTCAGGGGAGGCCTTTCTCTTGATCCCACCACCCTCACAAGCACGCTTGGTGGGGACACAGGAAAGGGCCTTCTCTGTTGCTGCTCCCAGATTCTGGAACTCCTTCCCTCTGGAGGCCAGGCTCGCCCCCTCTTTGCTTTCTTTACGCAAGCAAAGGCATTTTTCTTCTGGCAAGCTTTCCCTGAAAGCTTGTTGCATTTTTGTGTTGGGCCTGAATACAGTTTGTAGGTTGTGTTTTTTCAAACGTTTCCCCATGCGGTCCGTGACCCCTTTGATGTATGGCAGAAATACTTTATTTGTGGGTGGCGGGTTTTTGTTTTTGTTTTGTTTTGTTTTGTTTTTTGTTGTTCAGGTCGGTGTTGTTTACTCGGTTTGATGGCTCTTGTGATTTCATTTTTGGAATAACCATTTGCCTGTAGGGCCCAACCCAGGTGGTTGAGTTCAGTGCTGAGAGATAGAGCTTTCCAATTCCGATTTGCACGGTCTACCAGTGTTTTGATTATGCCTCTTTTTTGTCATAGCTGGTGATTGGAGTTTTTGTGTAGGTACCGATCTCTGTGGATGGGTTTTCTCTAGACCTCGTGTCTCAATAGGAGGTCAGGTTTGCATATGATAAAGTATTTCTGCCATACATCAAAGGGGTCACGGACCGCATGGGGAAACTTTTGAAAAATCACAACCTACAAACAGTATTCAGGACCACTAGAAAATACAACAAATATTACAAAGCTCAGTAAAGAACAAAAGGGACCCCCTCACCACTGCAGGAGTATACCGGCTACATTGCAGTTGTGTCCAGGTATATATTGGAACCACAAAACACAGCATCCACACCAGAATCAAAGAACATGAGAGACACTGCAGACTAAAACAATCGGGAAAATCGACAGTAGCTGGACATGAAATCTTATTTCAAAACACAGATGTACTGGACAACACCAGCAATCTTTATGTTAGACTACACAGGGAAGCCATTGAAATCCACAAACATCAGCACAGCTTCAACGAAAAAGAAGAAAATCTAAAACTCAACAAAGCCTGGCTCCCAGCACTGAAAAACACAGCCTGCAAAAAGGTCAACAAACTCTACCCAACCAGAAGGACCAGTAATCACTGCACACAAAAGACTAGCTAACGACACCCATCAATCACAGATCATCTCCCCCCTCCTTATCACAACAATACACCCATAACAAAAACATCATGATCACCATAATCACCCAATCTCCTGAAAAGGACAAAAAAGCTAATCCCACAACTATAAATATTCAACTACCCCCCACACAACACCAGAACACAGGCAGGGTTCTGACTCCTGTCCTCTGAAGATGCCAGCCCCATAGAGACAGGCGAAATGTTAGGAAGAACAACCTTCAGAACACGGGCAAAGAACCCGAAAAATCCACAACAACCATTAGATCCCGGCCGTGAAAGCCTCCGCAAATATATTAAATAGCACTTCTATTTAACAAAGCTCCTGTAGCTCCATTACTCTGACTATATGAGTCAAATGCCAGTCAACCAAACACCACAATGGAAATTATTTTGCCATCTGGTTAAAGCTGTGGCAAGGAATACATGCTTGCTGTTTGAAGCAGCTTTGACAGATCAGATCCCTCACCAAATAGATTTTATTATCATCACATCTCTTTGTATATCCTCACTTACTGGAGCTATTATTGGAATCCTGGAATGATTCTTGGAATTCTTCTAATCTAAAACAGATTGTCTTTCTTGAAAGGGCAAGAGCTGGCCTTTATACACAGTGCAAGATGAAATCTATCTTTTTGACTTAGACAGCTGTGTTTCAATGGCTTGTTTTTTTACTGACTATCCTCTGGTTCTAGTCATTTCACCAAGTTCAGAGCTTGGAAAGAAGTTCTTTTTTAGACAACTTCAAAACTCGAATATGTTGGCTGGGGACTCTGAGAATTGCCAACCCAAAAAAGTAACTTTTCCAAGCACAGATCCGGCTGCAGTGGGGGGGGGGGAAGCACAGCTATGCTGAAACACCAGCCCCATCTGTCTCTGTCTTTCCTCCCTCAACTGTCACATAACAGCAGGATAAGTCTGGATTTCCTACTGAGTGCCCAACTCCATTGAGTCTTCCATTCCATAAACCATTTCCACTCTAGCTCATTATTATAAGAAGTGCCATTTGATTTTAAAATCTAGTATGTAATTTTGTGTTTTTTCTCCCTTTTCCCTCTCCAACCTATTTTCATTTTGTGTCTTTTAAAAAAAAAGATTGTAAATTTAGAGATGAGGACTATCTTGTTTTTACTTATCATATCAATGTGTAAGATGCTTTAAATATTTTTAAATGCTAAATGTAGGCACCCTTCAGTCTCGAGTGACTGGTAATGTGCTCCGAATAAAGGACTTGGAACAGGGTCTAGTACGGCTGAGAAGGCAGATTGGAAACTGACCATCCCTTCCACACTGAAGACAAATACAATCTGTACCCTGTCCAGCTCCCTGGTTTTGCTGGTTTCAGGACTGCCTATTGGCCTCGGCCTGCTGAACAAGGGTATCTGCAAATTGGGACAGGCCACGCTGCATTGCCTGCCTCCAGGATGAATGCTCAGAGGTCAGCGTTTCCCATCTCTTGAGGTCCATTCCTAAGGCCTTCAGATCCCACTTGCAGATCTCCTTGTATCGCAGCTGTGGTCTCCCTCTGGGGCAATTTCCCTGCACTCATTCTCCATACAGGAGATGTCCAAAATGCATCGGAGGCAACGCATATGGAACGTGTTCAGCTTCCTCTCCTGCTGTGCACAAAGGGCCCAGGACTCACTGCAATACATGACTGTGCTCAGAACACAGGCTCTATACACCTGGATCTTCGTATGTGCTGTCAACCTCTTATGGAGCCATACTCTCTTTGTGAGTCTAGAGAACATGGTGGCTGCTTTGCCAATGCATTTATCCAGCTCGACATCTAGAGAGAGTGTGTCAGAGATTGTTGAGCCAAGGTACACAAAGTCATGAACAACCTCCAATTCTTGTGTGGAGATGGTAATAGAGGGAGGTGAGTCCATGCCCTGGCCCATGAATTGTGTTTTCTTCAGGTTGAGTGTTAATCCAAAATCTTGGCAGGCCTTGCCAAAACAATTCATGAGTTGTTGGAGGTCTTCTGCAAAATGGGCAAAAACAGCTGCATCATCGGCGAAGAGGAAGTCCCGCATGCATTGCAGCTGGACTTTGGTCTTTGCTCTCAATCTAGAGAGATTAAATGCCTTTCCATCTCATCTAGATTGATAAATGCTATATATCAATCAATAAAACACCCCAGAATATAATTTCCTTCGGTTCAGTGAAAATTCCACAACAGGAATTCTTCCATATATGTAACTTTTAAAAATCATTTTAAGAAACAAATAAAGCATAGCTTGTACTTTCTCAGCATTTCTTCCCTCAGCGTCCCCCCCCCCCAAGACAACAGGGTGAGTGGAGGAACATTTCTCCTTATAAGAATGCTATTACAAAAAATCAAAAGAGACCTTTGGTTTTTAGCAGCTATTCTGACTTGAGGGAAAATATTTCCCTTAATCTTACTTAAACTGTTAGCCCATTACTCACCCTACATGCCCAGGGCAATCTGCAATAAAAGATCAACAACACAAAATTTTGGTTTTATTAGAGTTTTGAAGGAACAAGTTACAAATAATTTTCAGCATATTATCTTTCTTCTTTTCTTTTCTTTTCCTTTTTTTTGTTTCCTTAATATAGAGAGAAGGAACAAATTTATGGAACTGATGCAATAAAGTAAGGGCTTGTCTACGAGAACTCATTTGGAATGGGCTGATGTGAGCTAAATAGGGTTGCTTAGAGGTGTAGTACACCATTTGGTATACGCACCTCAAGTAACCCTATTTTTCCATCTCTTTCCTCTTTCAATTTCCTGTATCATGAAGTGGCTTAAGAAGACAGCCACTTCAGGACAATGGGAAATTAAAAACTTCTTTACACTGTATTAGGGCAGCGCTAATGCACTGCATCAATTATAAAAACCTGAAAATTTGAAAACTTCCTCCTGGAAGTAGGAGCTGACAAGAGGGGCAAGGAAGTCATTTCCTTTGTGATCTTCCTTAAAAGTTGGGTCAGAAACCTTCCCACAGCACAATCCATTGCTGAGTACTAGCTGGCGGTGGATTCAGCTACAGCTCCTCAGCGCAGAAGAACTGTTTAACTTTCTGGATAACATGAAGTGGCTGTCTTCTTAAGCACAATATGGCAAACTGAAAGAGAATTCTCCCCTTTGGTTCCTTTCCGGCAATCATACGCACTGGACAAGAAATAAAATAAAATGATACTATCCTGCCCACCCCCAAAAAGGGAGAAGCCCCTGACAGGGATCGAAAAAGGTGTGAGTAGGAACACTCTGGAGATGGGCTGGTTCACTCTAGCAATTATATCTTGTAATTGCTGGAAAAAGAAGTGAACCAGCCCATCCCTGCAGTGAAACAGTGAAACAAATGCCCATCTGACTGTACCTAACATTATTTACTTACTATTTAAAGCTGATGGCTGGCCTTTTGATGGGGATTTTTGAAGTTCTTTGCAATGCTCTTGATCTCAAGAAAAATGAATTCGTAAAGAATATTAAAAAGTCAAGGTTTACTATATGTTGTTCACTGAAAACCTGGAGAAATGTATATAATTGTCACATTTCCATAACAATATACTAAGGAATACAATTCAGAACTGAAGAGCAGCCACCAATAACAGCTTCTCTGTGTGCCCTTTGTATATGAATTTGACTCACAGATTGTGCTTTCCTGGGGAAATATAATAGCATCGGTCTAGGGCTTTGCCAATTAAGTTATCTCGATTTTTCTGCACTCAGGTTTCAGGTCTTTCTTTTGGGGACAGAAGGGTATAAATACAGGGAGCCTTTATTTTTGCCTCTTCTGATGTTCAGATAGTCACTTATGTTTTGGAGAGAACTAACTGTTTGTCTGCACTTTCTGTTAGCAGATGAACCACTAGGCACTATATGATCTGAGGCAGAATCAGAAATCATAGAATTGTAAAACTGGGATGGATCCAAAGGGTAATCTACTCCAACCTGTTGCCAGCTTCGGACAGTAAATTATCCCTATCACATGCCCATTCAAACTCTGTTTAATGGCTTCTACTTCTTCTTATTCTTCTGGAACCAGAGGTTGGGAGTTCGATTCCCCACCAATGCCTCCTTGACAGTGGTTGGACTTGATGATCCATAGGGTCCCTTCCAGCTCTGCATTCTAAGAGTATTGTAGCTGCTCCTTCGTTACTGTTGTCATTGTTTCCTTCTTCTTCCTCCTCCTCCTCCTCCTCCTCCTCCTTCTCCTCCTTCTCCTCCTTCTTCCTCTTCCTCCTCCTCCTCCTCATCTTCTTCGTTTGTGTCAGAAGCAATACAACGGTGCTTCTAGAGTGGAAGGATCAGCTGTCGTTGCCCAAGAGATTATCAAATTTGCCCAAATTCTTCATGCAGGCTCCTTCCATCTCCTTCAACACCTTCAATGACAGAGGCAGTCCTTTCCATTGTGAAACACTGCTTAGCCTCACAAGATGTTCTCTCTCTATCACACAGTCCCCTCAGTAAACCACAGCATCTGGAAGGAAGTTTATAAGCATCAAAAAGAGGCAACACTGATCATGAAGAAGATGATTTAAATATGTTAAAGATCTTTTTCTTTTAAAAGGCTCAAGACAGATTACAGTACTAATGTATAAAAATAAATATGACATATCTAGAATAGAAAACTACACTTCCCCTCAAAAATAATTGAGTTATAGGGATAACCAACCAACACCATGCCACTAATTAAAAACTAGCCAATCATATTCCACCAAATGCCCAGAATTTGAGAAATATCTCCGTAGCGTGGCACCAAAAAAGATTATTATGCCAGGGGCACCTTACTGGAGAGACCATTCTGAAGATGAGAGATTGAAATACACTTTCTTTTTTAAATGAATGTACATAAACAACCAAATACTGGACATTTCTTTAACTTGTCTTTAAAAATAATATCCAGATTGAAGGGCATTTGATGATCATTTAAACTTTCGTAACCTAGAATGTGGGTGCTTGAAGAAGTTCATCCTTAAAAACTCCAGGTCCCTTTTCAACTGGGAAATGGGATCGTAATGGCACACTTAACACTCCCTAGTTATCTTGAAAGATGATGCTGTTAAGGTGCTACATTCAATATGCCAGCAAGTTTGGAAAACTCAACAGTGGCCAGAGGATTGGAAAAGATCAGTCTACATCCCAATCCCAAAGAAAGGCAGTGCCAAAGAATGCTCCAACTACCGTACAATTGCACTCATTTCGCACGCTAGCAAGGTTATGCTCAAAATCCTCCAAGGTAGGCTTCAGCAGTATGTGGACCGAGAACTCCCAGAAGTACAAGCTGGATTCCGAAGAGGCAGAGGAACTCGAGACCAAATTGCTAACTTGCGCTGGATCATGGAGAAAGCCAGAGAGTTCCAGAAAAATATCTACTTCTGCTTCATTGACTATGCGAAAGCCTTTGACTGTGTGGACCACAGCAAACTATGGCAAGTTCTTAAAGAAATGGGAGTGCCTGACCACTTTATCTGTCTCCTGAGAAACCTGTATGTGGGACAGGAAGCAACAGTTAGAACTGGTCATGGAACAACTGAGTGGTTCAAAATTGGGAAAGGAGTACGGCAAGGCTGTATATTGTCCCCCAGCTTATTTAACTTATATGCAGAATACATCATGCGGAAGGCTGGACTGGAAGAAACCCAAGCCAGAATTAAGATTGCCGGAAGAAATATCAACAACCTCCGATATGCAGATGATACCACTCTGATGGCAGAAAGTGAGGAGGAATTAAAGAACCTTGTAATGAGAGTGAAAGAGGAGAGTGCAAAAAACGGTCTGAAACTCAACATCAAAAAAACTAAGATCATGGCCACTGGTCCCATCACCTCCTGGGAAATAGAAGGGGAAGATATGGAGGCAGTGTCAAATTTTATCTTCCTGGGCTCCATGATCACTGCAGATGGAGACAGCAGCCCTGAAATTAAAAGGCGCCTTCTTCTTGGGAGGAAAGCGATGACAAATCTTGACAGCATCTTGAAAAGCAGAGACATCACCTTGCCAACAAAAGTCCGAATAGTCAAAGCTATGGTTTTTCCTGTCGTGATGTATGGAAGTGAGAGCTGGACCATAAAGAAAGCAGACCACCGAAGAATTGATGCCTTTGAATTGTGGTGCTGGAGGAGGCTCTTGAGAATCCCCTGGACTGCAAGGAGAACAAACCTATCAGTTCTAAAGGAAATCAACCCTGAATGCTCACTTGAAGGACAGATCCTGAAGCTGAGGCTCCAGTACTTTGGCCATCTCATGAGAAGAAAAGAGTCCTTGGAAAAAACCTTGATGTTAGGAAGGTGTGATGGCAAGAGGAGAAGGGGACGACCAAGGATGAGATGGCTGGACAGTGTCTGCGAAGCAACCAACATGAACCTGACACAACTCCGGGAGGCAGTAGAAGACAGGAGGGCCTGGCGTGCTCTGGTCCATGGGGTCACGAAGAGTCGGACACGACTAAACGACTAAACACAAACACAGTTATTTGACCTGCTCCAGTCATGCATTTGGGAAGAAGGTTAATTAACTGGGGCGGTGGAGGGGAATGAGTGTTACATGCTTAAGCTCATTTTTTCCAACAGTCTTCCCCATAGATGGGGGTGGCGGGGAGGAATTCAGACCATATTAAAGGAAGCAAGCAATTAAGTTACACAAATAGTGAGCTTGGGCTAAACCGCAGCTGATGTCCATCATGTCAAGGAAGAGCTAAACACAGAAGCAATGAAAAGATTGTTACTGCCGACCACCGCAGAGGACTGGCTAGCAATGAAGATGAATAACTTCCTATGGGGATGAGATTAGTGATGAACCTCCTGGGAAAGAAAGAAAGAAAGGAAGGAAGGAAGGAAGGAAGGAAGGAAGGAAGGAAGGAAGGAAGGAAGGAAGGAAGGAAGGAAGGAAGGAAGGAAAAGAAAGAAAGAAAGAAAGAGAAGGAAGGAAGGAAGGAAGGAAGGAAGGAAGGAAGGAAGGAAGGAAGGAAGGAAGGAAGGAAGGAAGGAAGGAAGGAAGGAAGGAAAGAAAGAAAGAAAGAAAGAAAGAAAGAAAGAAAGAAAGAAAGAAAGAAAGAAAGAAAGAAAGAAAGAAAGAAAGAAAGAAAGAAAGAAAGAAAGAAAGAAAGAAAGAAAGAAAGAAAGAAAGAAAGAAAGAAAGAAAGAAAGAAAGAAAGAAAGGGGGGCATTCCCACTGAAACAGCTACGGTCCTGGTAACTCTTTCTCACATATTCAGCCTACAGATTTAGAGTGAAATTTAATGAAAGAAAAGTATTTAGTGTTTTAAAATCTGTAAAGACTAACAGATTCATTTCGGTGAGCTTTCTTAGATTTACAATCCACTTCCTTAGAAATGTGGAGCATATTCATCAGACCACGGGTTTAACGTACCCAGGGTACACTGGACATGATGGGGAAACAAGTGAGGTGGGAAAACAAACTAGAATGGACTTTTAAAAATAAGAATTGCAGTGTTAACATTCATCATGATCAGTAAAAGTGTTGATTACAAGTGTTGAAAAAGGGGTTTGTAATCCACAAACGTTTTCACGGAAATAAACCTGTTGGTCATTAAGATGCCACAGCTTATATCTGTTGAAGGAGACTAATGCAGCCGTGAAAATTCGTTGGACTTAAGAGGCAAAACTTGAGCCTATTCTATCAAGAGCTTGCCTTAATCGACATCTTGCAAATGAATTTCATTTCATTTTGTAATTGGTTCTTGGAAAATAGCAGAAACTTAATTCACATCTGTAATTTCTCAGAAAAGCACTTCCTTTAATGTGTGATCTGATAGAAACATACTGTGTAGAGCTCTGAGAACTATGTCAGAGCTCTACACAGTATGAGACAACTTCCAGTCTCATATGTTCTCCAGATCTTTGCAAAACATACATGCTAAATATGTGCTATATCAGCTGAAAGCCCCTTGAACAGAATATGTGGGTTCATAGTTCTCTCTCTCTCTCTCTCTCTCTCTCTCTCTCTCTCTCTCTCTCACACACACACACACACACACACACACACACACACACACACACACACACACACACACACACACACACACACACACACACACACACACACACACCACTTTTGTCTGATCCTGTGCAAAACTAGGTCAAACATCTGCGCTACTGACATGCTGTTTTCGGTCAGGAGCCTCTAATATTTGGCCCCCACATCATGCGTGAAACAAATATATGCACAGTGGAAGCCGAGAGCATTCCATCAAAACAAACACTATCATTTTCCCCCTGCCATGTGAAACATCCATGTTCCAGACCCCCATTACAACTCAATCAGTTTCATGGTTGGGTTGGGTTGGGTTGAGTCTGTGGCCGAAAACATAACTAGCACAGATGTTTGGCATAACTAGCTCAGATGTTTGTGGGGGGCAACAGATGTGGGGAGATTGCTATTCTGTCTTGCCCTCTTTAACATCCCAACATGCCACTGTAGCAAACAAGATATTGGATTACATAGGCCTTTGGTCAGATCCAGCAGCTTTTCTTTGGTTCTTGCCTTCTGTTCTCCTGATGAGCAAACAGACTTCTGGAAGGGGGTCTAGTGTCATTGTTTTAAGCATCCCTTCGTAGAGCCAGAAGAAATCCTTCAAAATCAGCAATGTCCTCCTTGATGCTAAGCATTTACTGCCCAGTTATGTCCTCTGTAAATGCTCCTAGCCCTTATTGCTGCACAGGACAGTTACTGTACGCTGGCAAGATAACAAAAACCAACTGCCAATGAGCCCAAACTCTTGGGAGAGTCCTGGAGAAAGGCAGCACGAGGAGTTCAAACAGAAATGAAAAGGACCGAGAAGAAGGACTGTCAATTCCATTTCTTCACTATAGTAATGCTCTACAGCAGACATGATTAGATTAGGCAACCTTCAGTCTCAAGAGACGATGGTAACGTGCTCTGTATGGAGGACTTGGAACAGCTTCTAGTGGGGCTGAGAAGGCCAATTCGAGAGTGACCATCCCCTCCACACTGAAGACAAATACAATCTGTCCCTTGTCCAGCTCCCTGATAGAGAGGTTACTTACCCGTAACCATAATTCTTCGAGTGGTCCTCTGTGAATCCACACAAATGGTTTTTATTGCGCCTGTACAGGATTTCTAGGAATATTCTAGAACTTAAAAAGACGTGATTAGTAGGACGTTGTCCCGTGGCCCACATGCTCCACCCGCCCGTAATACCTCAGTTCTGGAAATGTCCGCCGCTGTCAAGGCTCTGACCGAAACGAAGCTTAAGACACTAAGTGACAGACAGAGGGGAGGATGGGCGGGAAGTGTGGATTCACAGAGGACCACTTGGAGAACTATGGTTACCGGTAAGTAACCTCTCTTTCTTCTTTGTGGCCTCTGTGAATACACACAATTGGGTGATTGGCAAGCTCATTTACCGGAAGGAGGGCCGTCATGCCAACACTGATGTCAGCACAGCCCTTCCAAAACGTGCTTCTTTCTTGGCCCTGATGTCCAGATGGTAATGTGTCATGAAAATTGAGGGAGTTGACCAAGTGGCCACTCGAAAAATGTCAGGGACTTCATCGGCACGCAGCCAGGCAGTGGAAGTGGCCATTGCGCGTTTAGCACATCTGTCGGAGCCTTGGGTGCCAACTCAGAAGCCAAAGTAATGGCAGAGATAATCCATCTCAAGACTGTCTGTGAAGAGGCCTGAGAACCTTTCTGTGGGCCATGGAAGCACACAAAGAGTCTGGGAGAAGTGTGAAAATCCTTAGTCCTTGAAACATAAAATGCTAAAGCGCGACAAACATCGAGGGAGTGGAGCATGCACTCAACATCAGAAGAGGGAGATGGAAACAACGTCTACATTGGCTGATGGTCAGATTCCGAATGGCTGATGGTCAGATTCCGAAAGATCTCCTATGTGGAGAATTAGTGCAGGGAAATCGCCCCAGAGGGAGACCACAGCTACGATACAAGGATGTCTGCAAGCGGGATCTGAAGGCCTTAGGAATGGACCTCAACAGAGGGGAAACCTTGACATCTGAGAGTTCAGCCTGGAGGCAGGCGGTGCATCATGGCTTCTCCCAGTTTGAAGAGACCCTTGTCCAGCAGGCCGAGGCAAAGAGGCAGTCCCGGAAGCAGCAAAACCAGGGAGCTGGACAGGGGACAGATTGTATTTGTCTTCAGTGTGGAAGGGACAGTCCCCCTCGAATTGGCCTTCTCAGCCACACTGGATGCTGTTCTATGACCTCTATTCAGAGCACATTACCATCATCTCTTGAGATTAAAGGATGCCTACAGATGTACAATATCTATTTTAACACTGCATATCTATGAAATAGTCCAGCTTCGATTACTTTTTGATTTGGTTGGCTAGTTCTTCTACTCTTCTTCTCCTCCGTCCCAGAGGTTTTTCTACTGTTGACTTCTCTCTGAGATGAATCACACAAGGAAATGACATTCCTAATCACCCCATGTAAAGATTACATCTTGAATTTATTTCATAATCAAAAAGCAGGAGAGTAGTGGCATCTTAGAATCGCAAGGCTCCCTCTTTTATTTACAGTGTTAACCTATGGGGACAACTAGAGCAATGAAGGGGAATTCTTTCATTGCCGTGTGTTTTTCCCAACAGCTTCCTTTCTCTGGTGTCACCTCAGCCAGACACGCACATTGTGCTGCAATATTTTGGAGAAGTTAACCTTTGGGGTTACAAGTCCCTGATAAGACTGAACACATGACTCTGCAGCTGCATTTAGCTTAAAGCAATCACAGAGACCTCTCCAGACCTGCAGATTCAAACAGCTGCAGGCAGATGTTTGGGTAGGGGGTTCCACATGTGTTTGTGTATCCACCACTTACCTAGACCAACACTCCGGTAGACAGACGCTTGGTGGATATCTACAGAAGGCAGGAAAGGCAAAGACAAGTATTTAGGGTTGTCTAACGTACACCCTGCTTTCTTGCCTGATCTAGTGTTTTATTGCCCATAAAACAATATAGAAATGTAATCCTTCCTAGAACATAGATTCTGTCTCTGGTTTAAATAAGATATCTCGGGAAGTGAGCATGAACATTGTAGATTAGGTTCTGTGTAAGCAAGTGGTGTTACACACTGGGACAAACACACCCCTCTCCAACTTTGCCTGTATGTTGATGAGATCTGAGCTGATGGCCATAAATTACAGTGGTGCCTCGCATAACAAGCGCACCGTTTAACGACGAATCTGCATAGCGATGCGGATTTTGCGATCGAAAAAGCAATCGCATTGCAATGTTTAGATAGGGTAAACATCGCATTGCGATGATCAGTAAGCGTTTCGCTTACCGATCTTCGCATTGTGATGTTTTGGAACAGCTGATCGGCGGTTCCAAAATGGCCGCCAGAAGAAGAAAATGGCCGCCCGCAGCGTTTTCACGCCGATTCCCTGCTTACCGAGGCGGCGAAAATGGCGGCCGGATTGAGGATTCCCACTTAGCGGTGAGTTTTGTCCCCATAGGAACGCATTAAATGGAGTTTAATGCGTTCCTATGGGGTTTTTTGCCCCGTAGAGTGACGTTTTATCCGGAACAGATTATCGTCGCTATGCGGGGCACCACTGTACTAACATGTGACTCAAAGCCTGAAGCTGGACAAACATAACTGTCAGCTTTCATTTCTCCCACATTCATTTAAATCAGTGGTTCTTAACCTTGGGTTACTCCGGTGTTTTTGGACTGCAGCTCCCAGAAGCCTTCACCACCAGCTGTGCTGGCTGGGGTTTCTGGGAGTTGCAGTTCAAAAACACCTGAGTAACCCAAGGTTAAGAAACACTGATTTAAATCACACACCCATACCTGCAAGTTCTCTCCATTATGGATATGGGAGACGTGTATTTTTAGAAAATTCTTCTGGGGAAAAAATCTGTCTTGTGCAAAAAATCAAATCTCAGATTCCACCCATGCTGCAGTGATGCCAGTTGGTCCATGGCAGATTCCGTAAACTTTAAAGCTACATAAATGCTCATCTTTTCTAAATGGGAAAGTCTCGGTCTTTTCAGTGTTCTGTAGAACCTCAGTTCGTCAGGCAGAAACTGAATCTACAGTATACCAAGCAGCTTACTACATTTTAAGGAAGAAGCGGTCTAATTTCTTGCTCTAGCAAACCGAAACTGTATTAAAGATCTTTACGATCAGGAACAGTAGTAGCGAAAGCAACTATACAGATATCTTGATCGCTGGTGGTCCTTGTGTCTTAGCACCAAGATCATCAAACAAACTCAGCTTCGGAAAAAACAGTGTGCTTCTGAATGAACAACTCTGACCATTCCAAATCAAAAGGAATCATGAGGATTTCTCATATATACTTCCCGAACAAATATCTTCTGAAAGAAGAAAGTATGTTGCCAAAACAAACATGCACACATAGAAAGAAAACACAAGAGTGTTATAAGTAGGGGGGAAATGACACCTAGACGTCTATAAAATTCCATGTTTGAAGAATGGTGGTTTTACAATAAAAGCGTCCTCTCAAATTAATCCGGGACTCAAATTCCAAGATTTAATATTTCAGATATTCCTGCTCAGGGGTTTTGCCTTGGAGTAATAGCGTTGCATTAACACAGTAGCTGCAGAACTGTAGAGGCGTTATGGGGCTCAAAATCAATTCATGCTACCTGTGTAGCCACCCATACTTGCTTTGCAGCTTCAGATACTGCAGATGTGTTGTGCTTGACAGCGACATTTTGAGAAGCTGGTCTACTGTTATTGATTAGCCGAGCTTGGAAAAGTTATCTTTGAGATGGTAACCCCCAGAATTTCCCAGCCCATGTGAAGGATTCTGCAGAAAGCCCTCAGTTTAAAGAGGTCTTAAAAAGCCAGTGTGATGTACTAGATAAGTGACGGGCTAAGATCCGGGAGGCCTGGATTCAAATCTCTGCCCAGTCATGGAAATTCACTGAGCAAGAGGTGGTAGCCACGGTACAACCATTTCTAAAATATCTCATATACCCTGAAAACGGTATTAGGGTTGCTATAAGGCAGACATGACTTGACAGTTCCTATCATAATACAGTCCCAGGAACCAAGTTCTTCTGATGACCTCCTCTTTGAGAAATGTCAGGGTTCATAGTCTGTAAACCATTGTACTGGCCTCAACATATCCTATTCACATGTCAATGTGGGCATCATGCAAATGCCACTTTGACAAGCTGCCTTCCAACTTAACCAACAAGGAATTGTATCACTGGTGTGTGTAGGCATCCTTCAGTCTTGAGAGACAATGGTAACGTGCTCTGAATAGAGGTCTTGGAACAGCGTCTACTGTGGCTGAGAATGCCAATTCAAGAGTGAAAATCCCTTCCACACTGAAGACAAATACAATCTGTCCCTTGTCCAGCTCGCTGATTTTGCTGGTTTCGGGACTGCCTCTTTGCCTCAGCCTGCTGGACAAGGGTCTCTTCAAATTGGGAGAGGCCATGATGCACTGCCTGCCTCCAGGCTGAACGCTCAAAGGTCAAGGTTTCCCATCATTTGAGGTCCATTCCTAAGGCCTTCAGCTCCCGCTTGCAGATCCCCTTGTATTGCAGCTGTGGTCTCCCTCTGGGGGCGCTTTCCCTGCACTCATTCTCCATACAGGAGATCTTTCAGAATCCAAATGTCAGCCATTCTTATGACATGCCCGAGCCAATGTAGACGTTGCTGTTTCAATAATGCATATATGCAAAATTTCCAGCTCATTCTAGGACTACTCTATTTGGAACTTTGTCCTGCCAAGTGATACCAAAAATGCGTTGGAGACAATGCATATGGAACATGTATCACCAATAATCTAGAACATAATTATGAGGTTATGAGAAGGAGCAAATATTTTCCAGCAACACGATTTATTGTTTTTTCTATGAAAAGAAGAGGGGGGAAAGGAGAAGTGAAGAAGGGCTCAGGAGTTTTCGGAATCTCTCCATCAGATGATATTGCAATGATCTCAAACTCTTCTAGTGATATTCAGACTTAAGGCACACCAAACATTCGTCCATCCACATGGGAGGTTTTCGTGTGTCTCTCTCTCCAGCCCCTGGCAAATTCTCACTTTTGGTCTTCCCAAGGTCTACCTTGCTGGCAGGTCCCGAACCAGAAGAACCACTCATCTATGGCAAAGATCATGCTAGAGTGCAGTGCCACCAGGTGGAAGCGGGATGTGCTCACTGTTCCATCATGGAAACCAACAATGTGGAAACAACCAACTGAAGTGGCAGCTTAAAAATTAACTTCATGGACAAGAACTCCTGGGAGCTGTACTGGCTGAAGAAGCTGGGCAAAATCAAACAGTAACATTTCTAGCAATAGTTTTGCCACTAATTGCTAGGATATGAGAGATGGTCTCATGGGAAATCTGATCCTTTTGACTGAAGATTGGGGTTATAGGTAGCATTGGAACATTCGGATAAACCTGAAATAAACACACACACACACACACACACACACACACAAAAGAAACCTCTTTTAATATTAGATTCTTTTGGTAGGGTGCAACAAATGCGCCTCTGAAATCCAATACTTTCAGTTTTTTAAACTAGAGGGTCCCAAAAATAGCCGCATTCTTAACAAACTGATTTTTTTTCCCTGTCCGCTTTCCTCATTGCCCAACTTTCAGATCTGTACCTTATAACTGGAAACAACATTGTGTGGATTATTTCGGTTTAGGCCTCCATGGACACATCTTTATTCTTAAAGATATTTTCTACTTCCTTCATAGCTGTCTGGGTTAAGTTTCAAATTGTTTGCCCTCATCCAGTCCATTACTGAGGCCAAGCACTGGTTTAGAGTCAAGACAGCTTCCCTGGAATTAGGTGGAAAGGAGAGATAGAGAGTTGAGTGTCATCCGCATACTGGTGACACTGAACCCCAAAACTCCAGACAACCTCTCCCAGCGGTTTCATGTAGATGTTAGAAAGCATGGGTGACAAAGGAGAACCCTGAGGAACGCCACAGGCCAATGGCCAGGGCATTGAGCAGGAGTCACCCAGCACCACCTTCTGAGTTTTCCCCTCCAGGAAGGGCTGGAGCCACTCTAAAATGGTGCCTCCGAGTCCTATCCCAGAGAGATGGCCCAGAAGGATACCATGCTTGATGGTATCAAAAGCCGCTGAGAGGTCCAGCAGAACCAACAGGGACACACTCCCCCTGCCATAGGCCATCCACCAAGGAGACCAAAGCAGTCTTTGTCCCATAGCCAGGCCTGAAACCAGATTGAAATGTGTCTAGATAATCCGCTTCCTCCAGGAATCCCTGGAGCTGAGAAACCACCACACGCTGCAGTATCTTGCCCAGGAATGGGATGTTTGAGACTGACTGGTAGTCATCCAATACACTGGGATCCCGGGAGGGCTTCTTCAGTAGCGGTCTTATTACTGCCTCTTTTAAGCAAGCAGGGATCCTACCCTGCTGCAAGGAGACCTTTACCACTCCCTGTACCCAATCGGCCATTCCTCCTCTGGCTGCTTTTATGAGCCAGGAAGGGCAAGGGTCCAGCAGCACAGATGTGGTGGCCTTCACCTCTCCAAGAATCCTGTCCACATCATCAGGCTGCACCAACTGAAAAGTATCCATTAAAATAGGACAAGCCGGGGCCAAAGTTACATCCACTGGGTCTGCATCAATTACAGCATCCAAGTCAGAGCGAATCCGAGTGACTTTATCTGCAAAGTGTTGTGCAAATTCCTTGCAGTAGTTTGTGGAGTGGCCAATATTTTGTTCTTTTGGTGGGGCGTGTACTAAGCCCTTGACCACTCGAAACAACTCCGCAGGACGACTTTGTGCAGATACAATGGGAGCAGCAAATATCCTTTTCTTTGCTGCAGCCACTGGTGCGCAATAGGCCTTCAAATGGGCTCTAGCCCATGTTTGATCGGATTCACTCTGAGTTTTCCGCCATTGTCCCTCTATAGTCTCCATCCCACTTGTTTCATCTCTGCCAGCTCCCTGGTGAACCAGGGGGCTTGCTTGGCTCTACTCGTGGGAGAGGACGCTTAGGGGAGATTGTGACCACCGCCCTGGCCATTTCCCCATTCCAGAGATCAGCCAGAGCTTCGATAGGGTTGCCTGCCAAGGCAACAGGAAACTCCTCAAGAGCTGTCAGAAAACCACTTGGATCCATCATTCTCCTGGGGCGGACCATCCTAAGAGGTCCTCCACCCCTGCAGAGATTAAGCGTTCCAGTAAAGATTAGCAGAAGTGTTTGGTTCTGAAGGTGCAAAAATCCAGGCTCTATGGACATCCAACGTATCAAGGGTTTTCTCTAAATACGTAGTTGGGAGTGGAAAGAAAATCAGAAGAATAAGAGGCCGATTGAGGTGAACATCTGACACCACCTTAGGGAGGAATCATAGAATAATGAAGTTGGAAGGGGCCTATAAGGCCATGGAGTCCAACCCCCTACTCAAGGCAGGAATACAATACAAAGGATATCTGACAGGTGGTTGTCTAAGTTTCTCTTGAATTGCTCCAGTGTTGGAGCACTCCCCACCACTCGAGGTTATGGGTCCCATTGCCGTATGGCTCTGACAGGAGGTTTTTCCTGAGATTCAGCCAAAATCTGGCCTCCTGTTAGCTTGAGCCCATTGTTGCATATCCTGCACTCGGGGGTGATCGAGAACATGCCTCTCCTCCGTAGGGCAGCCTACAAGGGGGCTACGTTGACTCCATACCCACAAAGCAGCACAGTCCCAGCAGAGCCCCTGCTAAGGGGAAAGGCAAGGAAAAGGGGATTACCTCCCTCTCCAACCTTCACCTCCAATCTCTCCCCCTAGCGCCATTACCACCACTGTGAGCTTGCCCTGGAACTGCTGCTGTCTTCTGCTACCGGTTCCTAACTTGTGAGTAGGCTGAATAAACTTATGCATGAGTAAACAAGGCAAATTTTACTCAGGAGTAAAACAGGTAACTGTTCCTTGTGAGTACATAAGAGTAGACTTGTTGTTGTTGTTTAGTCGTTAAGTCGTGTCGCACTCTTCGTGACCCCATGGACCAGAGCACGCCAGGCCCTCCTGCCTCCCGGAGTTGGTTCAAATTCAAAGTAGACTTACACATAAGTAAAATAGTGATCCAAAGACTTGCATGGACCCTTCTCAGAGGAGGACACACACCTCCAGTGCGACTGGAAGGATCGCTTGAGTGATAAGAACCTTTTCAATGCAAGCCATACTGCTCCAATTCTCCTATCTGGACAAGTCCTGAAATCTAATGCCTCAGCTTTGACCGTGCCATCTCAGAGGACCCTACTAGCAATCCAGACTCCTGGTGGTATCGCTCTAGTCTTCCCTGACATATAGCAATGTGCCTCATTCAGGTGTGCATCCACAAGAGGATTTGGAATGAAAACCCCTCTAAACTCCCTGCCTGTACAGTCATATGAGGAACGCTCGGGAGGAGTGTCACCCCAAAAAGTAACCTTTCCAAGTTCTGTAAAAAGGTTTTCCCTGAGCTAGAGCTTAAAGACAACAAGGCCCCTTCCTAATGCCTCCCACCGTTCTCCAAATGTTATGCGTCCTCACCGTGAGACGGAACGTTCCAGACATATTAATTGCCTTCTTGTACTCTTGGCTACAAAAATAATCTTTGACATTGTTTCCTAGAATAACTCCAGTCATCCTTGGTTTGCTCACGAGAAGAATGGCCGAGCTCTTATACCCATCGCTTGCAAGTGGGGAAGGAAACCCATGTAAAAGAGGAGGACATTTCTCTCCCCCCCCTCCCCCATTAGATAGGAATGAAAAGGAAACAGAACCCTGCGGTGTGAACTTGTACCGTTTCGGAAAAGGCGGCTGGTTGCCGGGCATGCATTAGAGCCGGACTCATTAACAAGAACTCTGAACTCTGTTTGACCACAGTGTTGGCTATGCTTTCTCAAGGCGCTAGGCGGGGAGCTGCAGAAGAGGGGAGAGGATATTACATGCACGGGACTATGATAATAAACAATGTGAGCAGCTTGATTCTTCCTTTTTCCCCCCAAGACCTTTCCCAAAACTAGTTACCTAAGGGAATTGAAGTGAAATTCTGTTTGTAACGTTTTACACCCCTTGGACTGGTTTTTTTTTTTTTACTGTATATGTGTTAGGAAATTATTTTGGCATGCGTTGTCCACATAAACATTTAATGATATTAGCTGATTTTGGGGGATGGGGGGTGGGACGGGACACCTATGCTACATCTGAACGGCTTTGCTGACATAATCCTGGGAGGGCGATTTAATGAGAGGACAGAGGAATTGATCTCACGCAACTCTATGCTTTTTACAAAATCAGAAGCTAGTCAACTGGGGAAAAAACAGGGCACGGTTCGACCTCAGTCTCACGTTTATGCCTAGCTGCCCCGTCGCCCTTGGTTCCACCCAGCCATCCGTTCCAGTAGACCACTTCTCGTGGGTTCTCAGGATTCCTGACGAGAAAAAGAACAGTCTGTGTACCCGGAATTAAGTCTTCTGGGTGCAGGTATGCCCTGTTCCATACAAATCGCAGCCAAAAAAAAAAAGATCTAAATACACCATTGTAAGTTGCTCAGAGCCCTGGCACAGAAAAAGGGAGCTGGACTCTAGCCAGAGATGATGGGCGATGCTGCTCAAATACACCAAGAGGGATGCTGGTGAGGGATATCGTGGCATGCTGACGTCTCAAGAAGAGCTGTTACTTTCATTTATTTATTTATTTATTTATTTATTTATTTATTTATTTATTTATTTATTTATTTATTTATTTATTTATTTATTTATTTATTTATTTAATTTATTTATTTATTTTATTTTATTTTATTTTATTTTATTTTATTTTATTTTATTTAATACCTCAGCCACAAATTCTTCCAGGCTCTGGCCTTGGGAGCTATCTAGGCTAAGGAGCAAGTTGCCAGTGTTAAGGCAAAGTAGACAGTAGGGTTAAATAAAAGACTCTATATCCAGCCCACATCAGTTTGACATTTTTTTTTATAAATGCCTTCCTGGCCTTTTTTTTTTTTGCCAGTCTGTGATTTTTTTTAAAGTGGAAATTTACATTATGTTTAATTGTTGTTCAGTCATTAAGTCGTGTCCGACTCTTCGTGACACCCCCATGGACCAGAGCACGCCAGCACCTCCTGTATTCCACTGCCCCCCCCCCAGAGTTTGGTCAAATTCATGTTGGTCATTTCGGTGACACTGTCCAGCCATCTCGTCCTCTGTCGTCCCCTTCTCCTCTCGCCTTCACACTTTCCCAACATCAAGGTCTTTTCCAGGGAGTCTTCTCTTCTCATGAGATGGCCAAAGGATTGGAGCCTCAGCTTCAGGATCTGTCCTTCCAGTGAGCACTCAGGGTTTCCCACCATTTTGCTACCTTTGGACCAGAAACTTGTACTAAAAGGTATTCTCAGCAAACTCCCAAGGGAAAATCACTACTGCTATGCTCTGCTTGCTGGTTTCCAGATGAACCCTTGCCACCGGTAGACTGCTGACTAAATCCAATTACATGGAGAGAAACAGGTTGTTGATTGTAACACTTGTTCTTCAAGTGGCCATTATGCATTCACACGAATATTTGTTTGTTTGCTTGCTTAATTTCTATACAGCCCATCTGGCAGCCCAAGCCACTCTGGATGGTTTACATAACACCATAAAACAATACAAAAATGGACAATAAAATATAATAATACAATATTTATTTATTTATTTATTTATTTATTTGTTTGTTTGTTTGTTTGTTTGTTTGTTTGTTTTTATATCCCACCTACCTGGTCGGTCAAGACCACTCTTAAAACAATATCAATAGAACATTCAAATAAAATAATTTATTAAATTTTATTTATTTGTTTATTTGTTTATTTATTAGATTTCTATCCTGTCATTTCAGACAAAGTCTACTCCGAAAGAATGGATTTGCACCTGCATAGAGCCACCTTTTCAGAACTATACAGCTGCAGAAAGCACATTTAGGCAGTAGTCTTATCCGTCCACTATGTCACATATGCACTGGGATTTTAGGCTCTCGGTTCAATAAATACAGACAACACCGTGGCAAGAATCAATTTCGCACAGGTGCCAAAAAGGGGAGGAAGGGTGAGTCATGTGTATGCAAAGGTGACCAATAAAAAAACAAACATTATAACCAGCCACCTGATTTTCTTTATCACAGTCTCCAACCGTTCACAGTAATGGGTGAAAACAAATGTGCTTACTTCACAAACCCACCCCCCTCCAAAAAAAAGATGCAGGTAACTAGGCACCTGTACTCCTTAAGGAAGTGTCTTTCAGAGACCTGGCATCCTGTTGATAATGTACGACCAATACAAATGGCCAGGATTAAGTTGAAGCTCAGCATCAGGCAGGTTTTAAAGATGCCCCAGCTGCAGCTGCAGCTCTTGAGTTGGTTTGGCCAAGGTGTCTTAACCAACTGATAGGCCAAAGTGACGTGGTGGCGCTGCGGGCTAAACCGCAGAAGCCTTTGTGTGCTGCAGGGTCAGAAGACCAGCAGTCGTAAGATCGAATCCACGCGACGGAGTGAGCTCCCGTCGCTTTATCCCAGCTCCTTGCCAACCTAGCAGTTCAAAAGCATGTAAATGTGAGTAGATAAATAGGTACCACCTCGGTGGGAAGGTAAACAGCGTTCCGTGTCTAGTCGCACTGGCCACGTGACAACGGAAACTGTCTTTGGACAAACGCTGGCTCTACAGCTTGGAAATGGGGATAAGCACCGCCCCCTAGAGTCGAACACGACTGACTAAAATGTCAAGGGGAACCTTTACCTTTACCTAGGCCAAAGTGACTGCTTTAACGATCTACTTGGCAAATTTCTGAGAGGAAATAATTTTTCCTTTTAAAGGTTCAGAGCATGCCACAAAAAGTTTGTCATGCCATCTGACTAGAGCTCTTCCCTGTGCAAAGAACTCCAACACTCTTCCGACAGTCCAAGCATTGGGGGAGTGTGCTTTTCCATCTGTGCCGAAAGAGATGGGGATAAGGCAGGAAGTGCAACATCTTGAAGTCAGGCACAACCTTGGGTAAGAAAACGGTGACTCGTGTGAGTGCTACCTTCTCTGGGTAGAACCAAAGGAATTCTCTGGTCTGCTTGTAGATCACGCCGCTCACCTGCCTGATGGGCGAATGAAAGGCCGTTGGAGCCCTTGCAACTTGAATAAAAACTGAACAGAGGGTACTGGTGTAGATTCAGGAGGAAGTTTATGTTGAACAAAGAGCCATGTTAACCTAAGGAACTGCAGATAAAGATGCCTGGATGTTATCAACTGGACTTAGGACTTTTCTTCATGTGGCAATTGGGACAGGATGCATTTGGGTTCTTAGAGGCCGGATCAAGGTCTGGAATGACATTTGATGCGATCTTCGCCTCCATATACCCCTCAAGCAATCCTCTTTGGTCCAGGTCTTCTGCTGTTGACCTGCCGTATTGTGAAGCGGCTTAAGGAGAGAGCCACTTCAAGATATTGGCAAATGAAACACTTCAGTCTTACCTTGGAACTACAGAGCTGAAAGAGACTCCATGGATTGTCAAGTCCAATGCCTGACAAAGAGGCAAAACAGGGAATCAAACTCCCAACCTCTGTCTCCGGAGCCAGATACTTAAACCACTGAGCTATCCAACAGGTCCCCTCTTCTGTTTTGTTTTGTTTTGTTTTTTGTTTGCTTTTGTTTGTTTGTTATGTTTTTTAAGATTCTATTAGGGCAGCACAGATGCACTTATAAAAAATCCTTTTAAAAACTTCTTCCTGGAGGCGGGAGGGGACAATGGGGGAGATTTCTCTCTCTCTCTCTCCCTCTTTCCTTTCTCTTATTTTAAAGGTCAGCTCAAGAACCTTCCAACAGGCAAATCCACCATGGGTGAATCGAAGTTCTGCTAGTACACCGGTTAATTAGTGGGAATGGTGGGAACAATAAAATATCTTCCCACACCACAACTGAGAGAGAACATCTCACAGAGGGGCTCAACCTCTTCCCATTTTGCTGAACAATACTGGAAGCTTCTTGTTGGTCCTAAGGGTAAACGTTTGATCCCAACGTCGGAAATATCCTCTTGAGCAGATGAGGGCTTATATCCCATTGGTGGGCGCCTCTCCTTTTAGCCTTACCCACCTTTATCTTCTGGGGCTTACCAGGTTCGGGCGAGCATCACAGGCTGGGCTGGCAAGGAGATTGAAACCTGTCTAGTTGGTCCAGCTGACGGTGATGGTGTGGTTGCTGTGGATCATCAGGAGCTTAAGGACACCAGCTGACCACATCTGTGCTGGCAAAGATGTGACCAAAAAACAACAACACCCCTTTTCAGATCCTAACCAGACACTCTAGTTCCTCTCAATCTGGTTCGAAAATTTTGCAGGTGAAGGTACAATATACAAAGAAGCAGAAAAGACACTTACACTGATCTGGAGGGGGAACCTTCCGCTGGACAGAATCTTTGAAGAAACTTAGGGTCACACAAAGCACAAAGCCACGGAGACAAGAGAACTCCACAGAGACTGGAGTCTAATCACATGCCACTCACAAGAAGAGCCCTAGAAATGTCTTATCATTTACCCAGTTCTAGTACAGGTTTCCTTACTCATTTGTGACTTAAAATATCATTCCTTCCTGCAGCCAACATCCCACTAGGAAATACCCTCTTCTTGCTGGGCCACATGGTATGAAGTACACTTATCTCCATAGCTGTTTGCCAGTTTGTTTTCATTGAGATAACGTTTTGATCCAATTTCTGGTTAATGTCTTTCAACACCAATTATAGGTGACATACCATGAAAAGCTAAGTTTGGTCAATCGAGCAGGGGGAGGGTAAAACAAAAAAAAAGTTTATCTAATCATCATGGAAGCCTTGTTGGTGCTCATCCCTTGTAAACAATAGGAAATGTCAGCGTTCCTCGATGCTGTGACGGTTCACAATATAAAGAGCAGAAAGCCGGGCATTCTTTGGAGGAACGTTGGTGGTGGGAGAAGCGAACCAGTGGGGTTGGGGAAGGAGGCAATTCTTGGATACCTGAGTACCTTGGGAAAAACAGAGGCATTTCGACTTTTCACTCAGCAACCTAATGAAAACTAGACAAATTGTCTTGCGTTTAATATATAGTTTCCACCTATTCTGTTTGCCTTTTGTTCAGAACAATTCTGGCCTGTATTGGAAAGAGACAGTTAAATATAAAGACGTTATTTCCCATAGGCAAGGGGGAGCCATTACTGGACCAGGAAATGGGACTTATGAAAAGAAAAACAGGAGGACATTATGGATCAGATGATTTCTGTAATCCAACAATCTCATTCCTTCAAGCTGCTTCTCCCCCCCCACTGCCCACCCGCCCCCGCACACAAGAAAGGAAAGAATAGTTCAAATGCTTGGCAAGGTTAATCAAGTGCTGATGGAGAATGCTAACGAACACATCTTAATTGGGAATAAAGGTAGATACATGGCCATGTTGGTTTCAGTAGGACAAGGGCAACAGACATGAATCAATCCCTACTGGATTGACTGGTTGTTTCCCACGTACTGGTTTCCTTCCAGTTCACAGCAGCCAATACAAGCTGTGACCTCTGCATAAAGAGATCTGTTCCCTTGCATGCAGTATTTTGCTTATGAAAATTCTCATCCTTGAACCCATCTCACTCCTGAGGCTTTTAAAAACATTTTTTTTAAAAGACATTTAAAAAAAAAGAAGGGTTGGCTGCTACAGAAAGTGATCAATATAAGGCCAAAGTGTTTATTAAAACATTTAAAGTCTGTGATTAAGGGCACCAAAAGGCTTGAATGAGAAAACTATTTAGCCTGTAATTTCCCTACAGCCTGAGCCTGTACTTCCTTATGAGCTGGGACTCACTTATGGACTTCCTCCCCACTTCCCCCCCCCCTTTCCGTTTCCATCATCAGCTTGTAATTATTTGCCATTTCCAAAGCTTTGCCAGACAGGGCTCCTTTAGAAGCACGCCGGCTGCATGTTTATGAGCAAGCAAGAGGAAGCTGTAATATTACTCTTTGCCAGGGGTCCTATCTAGTCCTTTGCATTTATTTTCTCCTGCCCACCCTTCCTTCTGCTAAAAACTGTCCTCCTCAGCTTTCTCAGGCTATGCCTATTTTCTTCCTGTCTCGTGACAAGGTGTGCTGATATGACACCCCATGCTGAAAGGAGCCACCCGTCTGGGCAGTTCATGGTTTGCTCAAGCCACTGCTGATCTTAGGAGAGCGCTAAGAAATTTTATTTTCGGACGACAACTTCCGGAATTCCCCAGCCAGTAGACTGAATGCCATTTTGACTGGGGGAGTCTCAGGGTTATAGTGCAAACAAATTATTGTCCCAGTTCAAACCCTGCTCTTTTTGTTGTTGTTGTTGTTGTTGTTGTTGTTGTTGTTGTTGTTGTTGTTGTTGTTGTTGTTGTTGCTTAATCGTGTCCGGCTCTTCGTGACCCCATGGACCAAAGCACACCAGGCCCTCCTGTCTTCCACTGCCTCCCGGAGTTGTGTCAAATTCATGTTGGTCACTTCGATGACACTGTCCAGCCATCTCGTCCTCTGTCATCCCCTTCTCCTCTTGCCTTCACACTTTCCCAACATCAGGGTCTTTTCCAGGGAGTCTTCTCTTCTCATGAGGTGGCCAAAGTATTGGAGCCTCAGCTTCAGGATCTGTCCTTCCAGTAAACACTCAGGGTTGGTTTCCTTCAAAATGGATAGGTTCGTTCCCTGTCCCCAGTCACAAATGAGGTCAAAAATGCCCCAAATGACCACTCATATTGCCTGGAAGCGCCTGGTGGGGAGGGAGGCACAACTGGCCAATTTTAGGCTAAGCTGAAACTGGGAGAGAGCATAGTCCAGCAGCCCTAAAATATCCTAGGATTTGCAGGTGGGCTGTGGGCATCCTCCACCACCTGAGGCCGATTTCTACTTTGTTCTTTAACCGGGAGTTCAGTTTACATCTCCCATCAGAACCTACTTTTGTTTGAATCTGAGTTTTTAAGAAGAACACAGTTTTCTTTCCCTCTCTTTGTCTCTCTGACATCACAGTCAAGAAGGGAAAGTGGATAAATGTTTTTTTCTGAAAAGGTGAAGGTCAAGCCTTCATAGCACACAACATCAGAATGGCAAGAGCAGCAGATTCTCTGAAGTTCAGCTACTTGGGAGATAGACAGATCGGCCCTGAGTGTTAGCTTATCCCAGAAGGCCACAGCAATGGTTCTATTAGTAGTTAATGAGGCAGGACGTGCAACAGATAGCCACTTTCAACTCACAAAAGCTTTCAGGTTTCTCTGTTTACTCTGCGCCATTTGGGTTCATTTGAGCCCTTATCCACTGGGCCCCCCCCCACATCCCAGATAAATCACCTCTATCCCAACAATAGTATCATTTACTGACTTTATGCTTAACAAGTTTGGAGATCTGTGACAGTGCAATAAAACCCTTTCATTTTTGAAGAACTCAAGAGGTGGGGCGAGAGGTGGCAAGAAAGATCTGGACTCAAGAGCACAACTGGAAAGGAGGAAAAAAAACACCCAAGTGTCAGATGATAAATAGAAGAGAGGAAAGGGGGGTAAAAGGAGAGAGAGAGAAATAACAGGAAAGGCTGCATTTTTGGGAGAGATTTAAAGTTATTTGTTCCTGATTAGGCGGGCTGCTCATTCTTTTATCCATCGCTATTTTATCCATGTGATGCCAAAAGAACTCTCTTTGTTAAAATGTTCTCAGAACGGATAAAACTAATTTGCTGGAATGTGAAATAATCCAGAAAGCAAGCTGGACTGAGCCTAATTTTCACAGACGGGGGAACAGCAAATTAACTGGCCACATTTTCCAGTCCCTGGGGCACTGGGCAGGAATTTAAAGCTTCCGAAGAAAGCCCTGGAGTTAATGGATTTGCATGAAGTTTGGCATGCTAATAGAGATTGTCTCTTGTAATGAGCTTTTAATTAGGTCTCCTTGGTGCTTGACCTTCTGGTAAGATGCAGGCCACTCTTTCAGATGACAGCCCGAGTAACCTGCAGGTGTAGATAAACAGAGCATGGAAGAGCACACAACATTCCCGGCATTCTCCGAGCTGGCCTCACCGCTTGGCTACCTCCCTCCCACCCCCTGAATCTTTTTTTAATAGCCTGCTTGGTTGCTGCTGCCAAACAGAGAGAGAGAGAGAGAGAGAGAGATTTTGCTGCCCCATTTGGCTGCTACAAGTAAACCAAGAGGAAGAACCACATGGAGAGAACCGGAGTTTCGGAAACTTTGCGTCTTGGACAAGAGCTCCCAGATGTGGAAGTTGGACTCCTCCAAGGTGCCTAACAGGGAGGCGAGCCAGCATGGGTGACTCCAGACAAGCTGCATGGTGGTCTCAAAGAAAGGAAGAGGAAAACCATTTCTGAGCACTTTATACCTAGGAAACCCTGAAAAAGGGTCACCGTAACTCAGAATTGCCTTTGTCGTTGTTTAGTCATTTAGTCGTGTCTGACTCTTCATGACCCCGTGGACCAGAGCACGCCAGGCCCTCCTGTCTTCTCCTGCCTCCCGGAGTTGTGTCAGGTTCATGTTGGTTGCTTCGCAGACACTGTCCAGCCATCTCATCCTCGGTCGTCCCCTTCTCCTCTTGCCATCACACCTTCCTAACATCAAGGTTTTTTCCAAGGACTCTTTTCTTCTCATGAGATGGCCAAAGTACTGGAGCCTCAGCTTCAGGATCTGTCCTTCCAGTGAGCACTCAGGGTTGATTTCCTTTAGAACTGATAGGTTTGTTCTCCTTGCAGTCCAGGGGACTCTCAAGAGCCTCCTCCAGCACCACAATTCTAAGGCATAAATTCTTCGGCGGTCTGCTTTCTTTTATGGTCCAGCTCTCACTTCCATACATCACGACAGGAAAAACCATAGCTTTGACTATTCGGACTTTTGTTGGCACGGTGATCTCTCTGCTTTTTAAGATGCTGTCAAGGTTTGTCATCACTTTCCTCCCAAGAAGCAGGCGTCTTTTAATTTCGTGGCTGCTGTCTCCATCTGCAGTGATCATGGAGCCCTAGAAAATGAAATCTGTCACTGCCTCCATATCTTCCCCTTCTATTTCCCAGGAGGTGATGGGACCAGTGGCCATGATCTTAGGTTTTTTTGATGTTGAGTTTCAGACCGTTTTTTTGCACTCTCCTCTTTCACCTCATTACAAGGTTCTTTAATTCCTCCTCACTTTCTGCCATCAGAGTGGTATCATCTGCATATCGGAGGTTGTTGATATTTCTTCTGGCCATCTTAATTCTGGTTTGGGATTCCTCCAGTCCTGTGTTTCGCATGATGTATTCTGCATATAAGTTAAATAAGCTGGGGGACAATATACAGCCTTGTCGTACTCCTTTCCCAATTTTGAACCCATCAGTTGTTCCATATCCAGTTCTAACTGTTGCTTCCTGTCCCACATATAGGTTTCTCAGGAGATGGATAAGGTGATCAGGCACTCCCATTTCTTTAAGGACTTGAAATAGTTTGCTGTGGTCCTCACAGTCAAAGGCTTTTGCATAGTCAATGAAGCAGAAGTAGATGTTTTTCTGGAACTCTCTGGCTTTCTCCATAATCCAGCGCATGTTAGCAATTTGGTCTCTAGTTCCTCTGCCCCCTCAGAATCCAGCTTATACTTCTGGGAGTTCTCGGTCTACATATGGCAGAAGTCTGCCTCGGAAGGATTTTGAGCATAACCTTGCTAGCGTGTGAAATGAGTGCAATTGTACAGTAGTTGGAGCATTCTTTGGCACTGCCTTTCTTTGAGAATTGCCTTAACAGCCCACAAATTAATTAATTAGTTTCCCCTTCAGTCAGCAGAGCCAGTTGCACGCTGGCTGAGAAACCCTAAGAGTTTTGATCTAAAAACAACTGACCTAGATTTGAGGCTGTGGTATTGATACATTTTTGTCTGTTTATTTCTTTTGAAAGTAGATGTCCTCCTTGTGCATTATTTTGTTCGTTTTTTAAAAAAAAATATTTCTGGTAAAACATGGCAATATACAATAAAACTGATAATCAGACTTATTTCTGCTGGCGTTGCTCTGCCATCTTTCGCCTTAACTGTCCACCTGGACCCAATTAAACTATAATTTACTAAGAAGTTATTCACAGCTAATGCTGCCCCACTGTTTGCTTGGAAAAAAGTCACTGCCTTCCTCTGGTGGGTGATGACGGCAACAGTCTCATCCAATCTGATGCATGTTTACTCCAGAGTAATATCCAATTGAACTCAGTGGAACAAACTCTTTAGTTTGCATCAGATCCAGCTATGTGAGCTATTTCACACTTTATCCCTTCCTACAGGGTGAAAGCATATACAATGGTGCCCTGCATTACGACGACCCCGCATGATGATGAAATCGCTTGACGACGACCTTTTTTTGCAATTGCTATAGCAAAGGTTGGGAATGTAGTCTATTTGGAGAGCACAAAGTTGGTGAAGTTTTATCTTTGTGTGTGAGATGGTTTTGAAGCTTATCTGTCTATCTCCACTTCTTATAAGCTGGCATCAGGTCTCATTGACTCAAAGATGCAAAAATGTTTGTAGACATTATATGCTTGTAAAAGGAACGAACTGGAGAGAAAGCTAGAATGTGTACCCGCAGGCACAAGAACTCCATTCAGTTGTAACGGACTGGGGTTTGATTTCTCCTTCACACCTCAATCAGGATTCTTCAAGTACTCATCTGTGAACTCAAATTAAACCAGGAAGATGGTTTACATATGGGAGGAAGGTGGATTCTGGAAGTCCACAGATGACCATTTGAAGAACCACAGTTACATATACATGCATTTTTGTTTTTCTTCATGGTCTCCCCATGGGTGACTAGTCTGTTCACTTACCGGTGGCAGAAAAATCAGGCCACACCTGAATACTCTATCAAATTATTAATGTGTTCTATCCTAAACATTGATTCTGGAATGTTTGACAAATGTCAGCTGATGTGACTAAGTCATCACTTTATATATGTCCAGTAGCAGGAGTTTTAATATAACAGAGTGGGCAGATGGACATGCCAGCTCTTGGAGCAAAAATACAGTGGTGCCTTGCATTACGATGTTAATTCATTCCAGCGAAATCGCGGTAGAATGAAAACATTGTAAAGCGATTTTTAAAAGACCATAGAAATGCATTAAAATCCGATTAATGCGTTCCTATGGACTTGAAACTCACCATCCTGCGAAGATCCTCTATAGTGTGGCCATTTTCGCTGCCCATACAGTGAGGAATCTGTCCCGAAAAACAGCGAGCAGCCTTTTTTTTTTTAACCCGGCGGCCATTTTGAAACCGCCGATCAGCTGTGCGAAAATCGTCGTTTTGCAATAATTGGTTAGCGAAGGAGGGAACCGATCATCGCAAAGCGAAAAAACCCCATAGGAAACATCGTTTTGCGATCGCTTTTGCGATCGCAAAAACTTCGTCATTATGCGATTTCGTTGTAAAACAAAGCGCTCGTCTTGCGAGGCACCACTGTATAGTCTTGATTGCCCCTTTTGCCAGCCATTGTGGAAAGACCAGAATAGCTATCCTAGAGTTCTAATAGCACACAAAGAGTCTTAGGGACTTTCTAAAAAATTTTCCCCTTCTGAATATGAGCTGACATGGCCCACTTCATCAGAAGAGCACAGCTGAGCCTCCATCTGGAAACTTTCTAAGACGGGAATGAGAGACCAAAGCAAAGAAGGTCAGTCTCTAGGAGACCACTCAAGTAGCAGCACTAAACCAGTTCTAGCTTTCCCCAACTCTGCTTAAAGATGTTATCAGCCGAACCGGGGCTCTTCTACAAACAAAGTATGTGCTCTGCCAAAGAGCTACAACCTCTCCTTGTGTTGTTTTGACATCCATGTGCATAGTGTTTATTGAGGAATGAGAAGACAGGCCCCTACTTCCAGTAACTTACAGTCTACAAAGAATTAAAGAATGTCGACCACAGAATAAGGGGGAAGGAAATAGAAACAAGGATTACTGTGGGAAGAATGTGCAGTTATTTCAGTTGTACACATTCCGGTTTACTAACAGCACAATGTTGTGACCGGGGAGATCTGACAAGATCTTTGTACATTTGTAAAAGGTGGATCTTTGAGGAGGGATGTTTTGGACGTACAAAATACGGCATTATACATAAATACACTGCAAGAAATCTAGTAGAAGAAAAGATGCACAGAGGAATGGGGTGACCTCTTTGACAGAACTGACAGAATCTGCCAAACACCCAGGATTCATCTAAGCCAGTATAAATAATGCAAGTTGGACAAGACTGCACAATTACGTTTATTCTGCGTTATTTAATCTCCCATTTTGATCAGATTGCCTAACTTATTTTGGTTCTCATACTGATCAGGATGTGTGAAGCACTCTGCAAGATAACTGAGCCATATCCTCAGAGCATCAGAACACTTTTGCAGCTACCTATTCTAGTTTTCCCAACACAGTTGTAAGCTGTTTTTGCAGCCCTAAGAACTGAAAGGGACATGGTGGTGCTGCAGGTTAAATCACAGAAGCCTCTGTGCTGCAAGGTCAGAAGACCGGCCGTCATAAGATCAAATCCATGCGATGCAGGGAGCTCCCGTCGCTTGTCCCAGCTCCTGCCAACCTAGCCGTTCGAGAGCATGTAAAAATGCAAGTAGATAAATAGGGACCACCACGGTGGGAAGGTAACAGCGTCCCGTGTCTAGTTGCGCTGGCCACGTGACCATGGAAACTGTCTACAGACAAACGATGGCTCTACGGTTTGGAGACAGGGATGAGCACCGCGCCCTGGAGTCAGACATGACTGGACTAAATGTCAAGGGGAACTTTTAGCTTTACCTTTACCTTAAGAACTAAAAATCTGCTCTCTGACAAGTTCCAGTCTGTATTTTCACTCTGTTCCTCTGTGGGAATATGGCATTAGTTAGATGCTTTACACAAACCATATTTTGAGATAGCCAGCATTATCCAGAATGTTAACACATACAGGCAAGGCAAAACAACAGTGGAAAATGCCAAAAAGTCAGGTATTTTCTAAAGAAATTGAACTGCAAGCTGAAGAGGCAAACCACTTTTACACTGTAAAAGTGGTTTGCCTCTTAACTGAACAGGACCGGCCTGTTTTGCAAGACATGTGCTTGGAGAAAGCTTCAACAAATGCTTCCTCTAGCTATGTGGACAACCTTCCCTCTGCTGGATCACAATTGCAAAGAACAAATGAATCAGCTGAGTTTAAATTCAAAATTCTTCCTAGTTTCCTGCAAGTTTTAAGAAAAAGGCAAGGAGCAGGCAAACGAAGATTCACAATCCAGTGGATTAAATTATTTGAGTAGTACAGCAAGCTTTGGCAATGCAGAAACGATGACAGCTGCACAGAAGGAAACATCAAGTTTCTTGTTCAGCTCTGTTTTCCCACTCCGATGGTTGGCGTCGTCCTGCTCCAGGACTCCTGTCCAATTGGAAGTCCCCAATTTCTCATTCTTCCCACTTGACACACACAAAAATACAGCTGCTGCCCCCTGCCTGGCATTATTTACAGGCCTGTAAAATCTTGAACCTATTGCTAACTGGGCTTTAAGAACCAGAAGCAGAAATGAACATCCGCAATGGATGAGGCAAGGAGAAACCTTGTAGGCAAGCTGGAAAAGATACATGCTTGTCTTCAGCAGGTCAGGTAGAATGACTTGACATGTTGAAGACGAGGATGGCCACTTTGAGGATTAACATATGCAGACTGCAGGTAGCCATAGGTTCAAATGACCCTTTCATAAGTCTGGGTAAGACCATAGAGAGGGCACATAGTTCATTCACCTGATAAGCCAATGTGATGGAAATAAAGAAGGCCACTATGAAGATAAACAAGTGGAGACTGCAGGTAAAGGTAAAGGTTCCCCTTGACAATTTTTGTCCAGTTGTGTTCGACTCTAGGGGGCAGTGCTCATCCCCGTTTCTAAGCCATAGAGCCAGCGTTTTGTCCGAAGACAATCTTCCGTGGTCACATGGCCAGTGCGACTTAGACACGGAACACTGTTACCTTCCCACTGAGGTGGTCCCTATTTATCTACTTGCATTTGCATGCTTTCAAACCGCTAGGTTGGCGGGAGCTGGGACAAGCGACGGGAGCTCACTCCGTCGCGTGGATTCGATCTTACGACTGCTTGGTCTTCTGACCCTGCAGCACAGGCTTCTGCGGTTTAGCCCGCAGCGCCACCACGTCCCTTAAGTGGAGACTGCAGGTAGGCATAAATACAAATGATTCTTTCATTAGTTTGGATAGGACCACTGAAGAAATCAGGACACTGTAGTAGGCATCCTTCAGTCTCAAGAGACTATGGTAACGTGTAAAGCACACTGATGCTAGCAGAAGTTTCTGATTTCCCTTAAGTGATCAACAGAATTGGAAAATGTGTGAAATGCAATGGCAGAGCCAGTACCTGTGGCTGAAGGGAGCTAACGGCCACCCACTTTGACAAGGAAATGAAAGAACCTCTAAATGGAAGAAAAGGTGGAAGAAATGTAAGGCCGTGGAGGCTATACCTGAAATAGCAAGAAGATGGATGGGGGCTGCAGATACTTGAAAGGAAAGTTGAAGACACAGAGGGCCACTTAAATACAGCTGCTCTTTTGTCTCCATCCAACATGCCTGTGGTGGCAATGGGACCAAGTGGAGGGCCTCCTCTGATGATCTAAAGCACTGGTTCTTAACCTTGGGTTACTCAGGAGTTTTGGACTGCAACTCCCAGAAGCCTTCACCACCGACTGTGCTGGCTGGGGTTTCTGGGAGTTGCAGTTCAAAAACATCAGAGTAACAAAGGTTAAGAACCAGTGATCTAAAGGACCGAGAAGATCTTCCGATGATCTTAAGCGCCACAAGGTTTCTAGGAACAGAATTATGCATTTTGTCACCTGCTCCAAATAATTCAGTAGCTGTGGAATAGCAATGTCCAGGAGAGTGCCCATATATCCTGCCACCCCATAGATTTCTGAAGAGTGGGAAAGCACTGGGTCTCCTTCCGTTCTAACAGAAGAAACTAAAGTGTCCTTTCTTTGTATTCACGAAGGCTTTCACGGCCGGGATCTAATGGTTGTTGTGGGTTTTTCGGTTTCTTTGGCCGTGTTCTGAAGGTTGTTCTTCCTAACGTTTCGCCATCTGTGGCCGGCATCTTCAGAGGACAGCTTTTTGTTGTTGTTTACTCGTTAAGTTGTGTCCAACTCTTCGTGACCCCATGGACCAGAGCACACCCAGGCCCTCCTATCTTCCACGGCCTCCCAGAGTTGGGTCAAATTCATGTTGGTTGCTTCGATGACCCTGTCCACCCATCTCATCCTCTGTCGTCCCCTTCTCCTCCTGCCTTCACACTTTCCCAACATCAGGGTCTTTTCCAGGGAGTCTTCTTTTCTCATGAGATGGCCAAAGTGTTGGAGCCTCAGCTTCAGGATCTGTCCTTCCAGTGAGCCAGCACTACGACAGCACTACCAGTTGTAATCTAGATTTCTAAATTCCAGTCCAAATTGTGGAAGAAGATTACAGAGAACAAAGTAAAACAAGGTGCCCCTATTGCCCTTACATACATTGTTCTGAGGGCTAGGATAATCCTTCACAGCTGGAGATTGGATGCAATGCTTTTTGACATTTTAGGATGAGATTCCACATACCTCATGCTAAAAGCAGAAGGATGAACTACCTGCAGAAGAAAGACTATCTGACAACTCTTTTCCTTTGGAGAAGACCAAGGTGGAAAAAAAAACAGTGACAAATCACAGCCTTTTTTCTTCTCTATTTATCTCTCGAGGTCTGGCAAACCTGAGGTCATTTTCTCCACAAGCCCTCAGGATCAAAAGATCTTAGAAACACTCTCAGTGAATGCAAGATTTACACCCCCAGGTCCTCGCCTTCCTGTTTCTCCCGTAACTGGAGTCTTTACAAGCCGGCATTAGAGAGAGTAAACCAGCTAGCATTCACTTCCCTACAAATTACATTTAGATCTTCCATGCCTAGTGCAGAATCTAGAAGACATATTTGGTCCCCGAGACTTCAAAACAAACTTAAATTGAAACCACATTGCTCGAATGCTTCTTAGCTAACATTTATATTACTTTAGTTACCAAATCCAGACCTAAATCCTAGGGACTCGGCAGGGGAGGGTATAATATATTAGGAAGTAAGACGGTCAGGGGGTGTGTGAGTAAAAACTCTGGTCGCTTTTATAAATGTATAAAAGGTTTACTCACACTAGCACAGAAATGACTACGAGACCCTAATATGCTGGTTTTCCAGAGGTAAATTAGTCCCCCCCTCCACAGCATGGCCCTGGACGATTGGTGTGTTTCACGAGGCCCTTGGGAATACTTGGAATTATTGGCAGTACTGACTGTTGCACTGAGTCTCAGGTATCAGGGTAGATAATTATACACGTATAGCTGGAGATAGAACAGCAGGAGTCGCTCCATGAATTAACAGAGGATGAGATACATCTTGGTAGACCCTAAAAGCCTTTCCTGGAACCGATCTTAGTAAACGAATCTCTTTGGGAACTATCAAAATTAAGCTTTTCCTATTGTCTAGGGTTGAAACAAGGAAACCCTTTAGGATGCATTCATAATAAGCAAGGGAACAAAGGTAGTTTCTCTTCCCACAATTTTTCAAGGGTCTTCACAGTACCTCGTATACATATTTTCAACTGTTTTTACAATGACCCTGTAAAGTAATTCAATATGACTATCGGAGCAGAAAATATCATTGTCGTAAAAACTGTTTTATATTTAAGTTGCTTTTACATTCTGTTGTTAAAATGCTTTATGTATGTATGTTTGTTTTTTTTAAAATCCCTACATGATTCATTTTAAATTCAAACGTGTTACTTTATGGAATAGCAAGGGCCTCTTCAACTTGTCTATTTCAATTATGAGTTTACTTTTTAAAATTGTAAACGTGAGTCAATCGTGGTTGTGAATCCATTTGATTTACATTAAATCAATCCTGGTGAATCACATCATACAGCATGAATGAGGAGGAGAAAGGAGTAGGTCACCTGAGGCCACTATCCAATGTAAAATTTAAAATAGTGGCCAGGTTTGTGGGCCACTATTTATTTTCTCATGATTTTCTAGTTTGATGCTCGGTTGGGAGCATTGCGGGAAATTTAAATGACAGCTCAAGGCCTTCCATTGCAGCCAAGAACCTATTGATATTACATGGCGCCATTTTGTTTGCGGTTCCTCAAACCTAGAATTGTGCACACACCCCTCACATTACCTCTCCGTGCACCTTAATTTCTGTCATTTGTGCACCTTAATTTCTGTCATTTTTCTCACCCACCAAGTCTATTTTCACTTCTTGAAAAGCTGTCTAAGAATCCCATATGGCACCAACATTAATCCTTGGGAAGCAGTGCTCTCATTGATTTAGACAAAGGTCATATCTTGAAAGTCTATGAACCAAATCCATAGTTCTCCATACAGGAGATCTTTTGGAGTCCAACCGTCAGCCATTCTCACGACATGCCCGAGCCAACATAGACGTTGCTGTTTCAGTAATATATACGTGCTAAAAATTCCAGCTCATTCCAGGACTACTCTATTTGGAACTTTGTCCTGCCAGGTGATACCAAAAATGCGTTGGAGACAACGCATATGGAAGGTGTTGAGCTTCCTCTTTTGCAATGCACAAAGGGTCCAGGACTCACTGCAGAACGGGAGCGTGCTCAGGACACAGGCTCTATAGACCTGGATCTTGGTCTATGCCATCAGCTTCTTATTAAGCCATACTCTCTTTGTGAGTCTAGAGAACATGTTAGCTGCTTTGCCAATGTGTTTATCCAGCTCGACATCTAGGGACAGAGTGTCAGAAATCGTTGAGCCAAGGTACACAAAGTAATGAACAACCTCCAATTCTTGTGTGGAGATGGTAATAGAGGGAGGTGAGTCCACGCCCTGGCCCATGACTTGTGTTTTCTTCAGGCTGATTGTTAGTCCAAAGTCTTGGCAGGCCTTCCTGAAACAATTCATGAGTTGTTGGAGGTCTTCAGCAGAGTGGGCAACAACGGCTGCATCATCGGCGAAGAGGAAGTCCCACATGCATTTCAGCTGGACTTTGGTCTTTGCTCTCAATCTAGAGAGATTAAAGAGTTTTCCATCTAATCTAATCTGGAGATAGACACCTTCTGTTGAAGTTCCAAAGGCCTGCTTCAGCATGACAGCAAAGAAGATCCCAAACAGGGTCAGCGCAAGGACACAGCCCTGTTTCACTCCGCTTCAGATGTCAAAGGGACCTGATGCTGAGCCTTCAAAAACTACAGCGCCCTTCATTTCCTCATGAAAGGACCTGATGATGTTAAGGAGTTGAGGTGGACATCCAATGTTGGGAAGTATTTTAAAAAGGTCGTTCCTGTTAACCAAACCAAAGGCCTTTGTGAGATCTGTGAAGGCCACAAAGAGCGGCTGTTGTTCCCTGCATTTCTCCTGCAGCTTTCTGAGGGAGAATACCATGTCAGTGGAGGATCTATGAGCTCGAAATCCACACTCTGATTCTGGATAGACTCTGCCTGCAAACTCCTAGAATCTCTTCAGCACAACAAACAGGCAAGCAGCTACAACGCTGAGAAGAGAGATGCCACGGTAGTTATTGCAGTCACCCCTGTCTCCTTTGTTCTTATACAATGTGACGATGTTTGCATCTTTCATGTCCTGTGGTACTCAACCTTCCCTCCAGCAAAGACAAAAGACTTCATACAGCTCGGTGGTGTTGATATCTTTACAGCACTTCAGCAGGGATGTTATCCTTCCCAGGTGCCTTGCTGGAGGTGAGGGAATGCACAATAGGGACAAGCGCAGAAAACGGTGGTGGCAAAGCCCATAGCCAGTTCATTTCTGAACACGGTGAACCAAAAGCCAGGATTGTTTCATATAGTGGTACTAATTTACATATCAGTTACCACAGAGCAGGGAGTCTAACATCTTATTTCAGCTCTGCGACCTCTACAGACATCTAGCATGTGCAATGATCTTTCTAAGTCAGCAGTAGGGGCTGGAAAGAAAGTCAGCAACACCAAAGTTTGATTGATGTGGAATTTTGTTATGACTTCAGGAAGACAAGATACATCTGCCATAAGAACCATCTTATCTCTGGAGAACTGTAAAAAGGGAGGATCACCCCGCATCTGGCTGACATGATAGCAATCAGGAAAACGGCTTTGTATGTTAAAAGTCACATGTCAGAGGTGGCTATTGGTTCAAATTGATGAATTAGCACTCTCTAGATCTTTGATGAATCCTCCACGCTGTCAGCTTTAGAGTATTGCTCTGTTGTGTTTGGATATTAGATCTGGACCCATGGGCATCTGATAGGTGTCATTCACCATGTTGAGCAGGGTTCCAAGCCAGGGTTAATGAGGCCACCATGGAGTTCGGGTTGTACCGTTCACTTTCTCCTGACATGACTTCAGCAATCACTTTGTGAAGCCGTGGGAAAGAAGGGAAGAAGTAAACGAGGCTCTTGGTCCCATCTAACTCTGAAAGAATCTCCTAGAGATTTTCTTCACTGCTCTGCTCAGGAGCAGAATTTCTGGCTGTCACAAATAGATCTATTCCCTGTGGTTCATCCATCTATCTATCTATCTATCTATCTATCTATCTATCTATCTATCTATCTATCTATCTATCTATCTATCTATCTATCTATCTATCTATCTATCTATCTATCTATCTATCTATCTATCTATCTATCTATCTATCTATCTATCTATCTGATTTATACCCCGCCCATCTGGTCTTCCGACCACTCGGGTTGCATATGCTTTGGAATAATCAAGGGGGTAATTCCCACTCCCGTCTGTCGGCACAGTAACCCCACTCTCTGGTTGTCTTCTCCTACAATCTAGACCAGAATCAGGTAGATGATGCCTTTGAACACCTGATTCACACAGCAGGGCAGAGAGGAACAGGAGAGATAGCGAATGTGTGCCTCCTTACTTAGGTAAAACATTGCCATAGAGTTTTCTATGGCTATCTGTACCACCTTTCCTTGGATCAGTGGTTCGAAGGCTTTGAAAGCCTTTATAACTGCCAGGATTTCCAGAATGTTTACATTCAGGTCTTCCTTTCTTGGGACCAGAGGTATAGGTGTGCCTTTACGGTGTGTACCTTATCCTGACATGCGTACTAGGCAGTCCTGAAAAGTTGCCCCACACACAGGTTTTGGCATGTTGGGTCACCAGAGAAACTGGTCTGCTAGCTCTGGTGCTAGATGACATGGGTTTTGTTTTGTTTTTGTCTGCTGTCTCTGATGTTGTCAAAGTTCAGGAGAAACCCATGATTCCAAGGACCTCGTTTTTAATTATGCAGGAGTGACGATGGTTGTCATGGAGGCCAAGTAGCCCAATAACTTTTGAGATGTATATGCTGTGACTAGAGTATTTGCACAGTTTTTGGTTTGGGGGTGTTTTTTTTTTTAACAAGATGCTGGATATTCTGCACTCTGTTGTGGTAGATAAGCCCTTGCTATTTTTGAATTTAGAAGGGTGCCAACGAACTGGGTTACACGTGTTCATTTCAAACGTGACTTTTTTAGATTTAGTCATAGGCTGAGAGGAGAGAGTACCCATACGAGGAGGTTTAAATGTTTCTCTGCTATTGTTTCAGAGCCTGCCACGATCATTGACACACGTATCATGGATTATAGGTGAAAACAAAATAAAAGTAAAAAATAAATAAAAAGACAAAAAGTTGGTGCCACCTTACAGACTAACTTTTGTGTTTTTTAATGTGAGCTTTTGTGGACAAGTCCATTTCATGCCACGGAGTCAGAGGTATGCTCCCACAGGCTTTTGGTGAAGATTCCAGGTGCTGCCGACAAGGAGGGCCTTGAATTTCATAAATCTTGTCGTCTGTAGTAAAAGTGGAGAAAACAGCAATGTTTTTGTCAGACTGAGATGTGAAAATAAGCATCCTTGAGGTCTATTCCCTGCCAACCACTCTCCCTTATTCAAGAAGGGAAGTATTCTAGAAAGTTATCACCAAAAGGGCCATCGTAAAGATCTAATTGCTGCCACTTCCACAAGAGATGAATTTTAATTATGATACATCATTTCTGGGGAGCCTAAAGAAAGTAAAGAAAAGAAGAAGCTCCCAGGAGAGAACGGGGGGGGGGGGGGAACGGCCTGCTTCTTCTGCAGTGGGTGCAAGGAAAAAACCTTTGTCCTGTTTTCTGAGGAGGATCCTCCCTGCACAAAGGTTTTGCCTCCTCCCTGCGTTTTGTGATGTCCTTCTGCCCCCTGGCCTATATTTAAAGTCCTTAGTCTTCTCTTCTCTCTACCTTTAACCTCCCCCAGCATGTTTCCTCCCCAGTTGTCAAGTTGCGCCAGCAGAGTTTGGGGGGGCAGGACCAGCAGGAAGGCGAGCAGCAGAAGCATGGATGGTGCTGCCATGTTGGGGAATGATTACATTGGCTTGTCTACACAAATGGGGTGGGGGGTGTTACAGGATACTTAGCTATTATAAAAGGGAGTCATCATGACACGAAAAATGTTCGGAACAACAGCTCTAAAATGAGAGATGATGGCAGTTAAATGTCCTGTTGGAGACAGAATGAAAAGCTCTTATTACCTAGCGATGGGTTATGATGAATGAGACCCAATTGTTGGTAAAAATGCACCAGGTGTTGATAAGGGCATTATAGTGTAGAGGATGGGTGGTACTGGAGAATTTGTGTGACAGTAACAATCCCAGTGGAGGAAAAGTCAAAACTGTTGTTTGTTTTCCTGCCTAGTTTTTTAGAGGAAGACTGAAACTTTGTTTAGAAATCATAGAAAAGCGAAGTTGGAAGGGGCCTACAAAGGCCATCAAGTCCAACCCCCTGCTCAATGCAGGAATACAATCAAAGCATTTCTTCTAGGTGATGATCCAAGAATCCCTCAGTGTTGGAGCACTCACCAACTAACTCCCGAGGTAACTGGTTCCACTGTCGTACAGCTCTAACAATTAGGAGGTTTTTCCTGATATTCAACCAAAATCTGGCTTCCTTTAACTTGAGCACATTGTTGCATGTCCTGCACTCTGGGATGATCAAGAACAGATCCTGCCCCTCCTTTGTAGGACAGCCTTTCAAATATTTGAAAAGTGCTATCGTATCACCCCTCAGCCTTCTTTTCTCAAGGCTAAACAGGCCCAATTCTTTTAGCCTTTCCTCATAAGGCTTGGTTTCCAGCCCCCTAATCATCCTTGTCATCCTCCTCTGAACTTGTTCCAATTTGTTAGCATCCTTCTTGAAGTGTGGTGTCCAGAAATGGACACAATACTCAAGGTGAGGCCTAACCAGTGCGGAATAGAGGGGGACCAGCACCTCGCGGGATTTGGAAACTATACTTCCAGCCGCCTAGAGTGGTCGTTCTGACCAGATAGACGGGGTACAAATAGAATGAATGAATGAATGAATGAATGAATGAATGAATGAATGAATGAATGAATAAATAAATAAATAAATAAATAAATAAATAAATAAATAAATAAATAAATAAATAAATAAATAAATAAATAAATAAACAAATAAATAATGCAGCCTAAATTTGCATTGGCCTTTTTTTTTGCAGCCACATCACACTGTTGGATCATATTTAGCTTGTGATCTACAATTCCAAGACCCTTCTCGCTCGTTGTTTTGTTGAGCCAGATATCCCCCATCTTGTAACTGTAATTGGTTTATTTTTCTGAGGTGCAATACTTTGCATTTATCCCTGTTGAATTTCATTCTGTTGCTTTCAGCCCAGTGCTCCATCCTATCAAGGTCATTTTGAATTTTGTTTCTATCTTCTAGGGTATTAGCTATTCCCCCCAATTTCGTATCATCTGCAAATTTGACAAGCGTTCCCTGCACTCTCTCATCCAAGTCATAAATAAAGATATTGAAGAGCACCAGGCCCAAGACTGAGCCTTGGGCTACCCCACTTCAAACGTCTGTAGGAATGTCCTAAAGAAGTGTTTGGTGCCCTGTGTCTTTTGAACGGGGTCACGAAGAGTCGGACACGACTAAACGACTAAACGAACGAACGAAACATCTTTTGAACGGAGATATGCCAGGATGGTACTGATACTATCTTCTCCAGAACGATCGGTATTGTCTGTGTTGTCGTGTTGTTGTTAAACAACCCTTATAACAGAACATTTCAGCTGCTTGGAAGCCAGCCTTGTTATCTTGTATTCTGTATAAATGTTCAACCCTTCTGGATGTGAGGGGGAAGGTGGATGGCTTTTTCCACGATTTTTTCACCAGGTCCAGCAATGATGGCCGCAAAGCTATATTGACTGGGGTGACAGCATCTAAATCAAATCATGTCTTTTTGGGAGAGGAAATCTGTGGAATTCTATTTGCAGGGATTTCACCATTCTAAACATTAAGTCTGAGAAAGACCCAATATCCTCAGATGGTGATGGAGGATTGTTATCACCAATGTCCGATTCCTGAGATTTTTCTTGTCCTGATTCTGGAGAAGAGATATTTTTCTGTATCTGTGGAATTTTGGTATAGTGTCAGAGGACTGTTCATTTTCTTTTGTAGGTTTAGACTTTGGTTTCCAGATGTGAGGATGTGGGATAGACAGGTCAGTCAGCTTCAGTTTTGTTTTCCCTGATGTTTGTGTGTGTGTGTCTGTGTGTGTGTGCATGTGTGTTGATGCTTTCTTTGAACAGAAAACCTGGCACAGTGGAAGGCTGTATGTCTGATTCTTTGTGCCCTTTGATAGTCAGTACAGGGCTGCATGAAAGGCCATTCAGCACCTGCGTCAAATGGAGGCGACACTCCTTAGAAGAAAGGGGGTGGTTAAAAGTTGAATCTCATTGCCATCTGCCCATAAGGGGTGGGAGATGGTCTATCCGTTTGGAGGTTTCCTGAAATTGACTGTCAGGTGGTCTCTGATTTAGAAGATGATTTTCAAGATCGAGGAGTGGTGCTCTTGCGGTATTGATGTGTCTCAACATGCTTCTCAGTGGGTTGAGAGGCAGGCTCTCCCCTTGATATTTGTGCCCTATGTCTCAATGCTGACGAATATGTCAGAGGTGGAGAGGTAATTGTGGAAAGATACAGAGCTTTATTTTCCTCTGATATCAACCTCAGACTAATTCTTCCCGTTCTTTCAGCTGGGAGGTTGGGGGCAGACTTCTGCCAATGGAAAATGATCTCCTTGTTTGGCTGCACCCTTTAGTATTTCTCAGATGCATCTTTTCCCTGGGAGGTATTTTCCTTTTCCTTGACACTGACAGGGTCAGTTTCAACACGGACAGTGTCAAAACCATGTCTTTTGGAGGTGAATGTGACATTCTCAACGCTTGTGGAACTCGACTGATTCCTCTTGGGTGTTCAAAGTCATATAATCTTAGGAGAGTCCATAAGAGTGGATTTTGAGGGGTGTCTTGCAGATTAAAAGTGATGGTTACATGGTCTTTTGAGATAGCATCAGAGGCATAACATTGGGAGAACTATGTCTGAGGACCCTCTCCAAGACAGTAGAGGCACTTCGTGTCCATCTCTGAGAGGGATCTTGTTCTTAAGAGTCTTGAAGCTCTTGAACTGCATAAAATGCAGGAGCACAGTAAACAACAAAAAACAACTCTCCCTCTTTTTTAGGTTGAAAGAGAAAAGTGGGGGAACAGGCTAACTGGAAAAGGTAAGTAAAAACCTTGGAGCGACCACTGAGGTGCTACTTCATTAACCGTCAAAAAGGAACTGGAGTTAACCATCAGGTCGAGGTGCATGTGCTAAGTGGTGGAGCTAACAGATTTTTCTCTGGGCTCTGAAAGATTTCAAGGATCTGTGCACAGATCCAGAACAAGCCATCAGTATGAATCACAGATGCCACCAAGAAGAATTGCTATCATCTTGGGTGGGATCTACAAGAGATGTTTTAGGTAAACTCAATCCCTTGTATGTATCAAGTGGAACAACATCAGGCTAACATTTCTTCCAAGCCAGATATTTATTTATTTATTTATTTATTGGACTTATATACCGCCCCATAGCGCTACAAGCACTCTCCGGGCGGTTTACAATTTTAATTATAAAGGCTACATATTGCCCCCCCCAGCAAGCTGGGTACTCATTTTACCGACCTCGGAAGGATGGAAGGCTGAGTCAACCTTGAGCCGGCTTCCTGGGATTTGAACCCCAGGTCGTGAGCACAGTTTTAGCTGCAGTACAGCGTTTTAACCACTGCGCCACGAGATCCCCAGAGTTTCAATACAGGTTTTGTGAGGGGGGCATTCTGGCTGTTCTTGGCACGCCATCTGCCCTTGCCCCATGCTCTCTGGTGGTCCTGATGGGGACCGAGACAGCAGGAGGGCACAGAACAAGACAGTGAGGTCTCAGGTAGAAGGAAGGAGGTGGAGGTACTATATGAGCTATACTTGGGTTAGGGGCAGAGGCTGGGATGAATTTGCGGGACCCCAGCTTAAAGGAGGAGGAGGAAGAGAAAGAGGGGGAGAACATATTGCCCTCAACAGACACAATAGGAAAGGAGTGGGCAGTGAAAGCAGAGAAACCAGACTCCATATTCTACAACTGGACCAGGAAATTAGTTTCAGTCCACTAAGGGATGAGGACATGGGGAGAAGATCCACCACTCTTCAGCCGGCCATGAAAACCAACACCCTGGAGACAAAGGAGTCTCACTGTACACATAGCACCTCCCAATCCTGAGGAGTCATAGATGGAGGAAGCACCAGAAGGCACACCTTCAGCAGAGCTGCCAGGGGCAAAAAGGACTGGAGTGGGAGGGCAGGACCCTAACAACCGAATAATACCAGCTTTCCTTGAAGAGTGTCCATTGGTTCAGGTCAGTATGACAAACTAGACTCAACCCATGGACGGTGGACTGTGCCAGCCCAGTGACTAGAACTCAGACTCACATGAGAACTGGACATTGCGAGAAGCTAGTGGGATTTATCTGGCCCCCTGCGGTACAATAGGCTGTCAATCTATCCTTGTGCCCTGTTTCCCTTCATCTTAATAAAGTCCAATTCAAGCAGTAACGACAGTCTTGACTTCATGGCGCCTGTAGCTAAAGAGGGCTTCCCTGCCACCTCTCCCCTGGGCAGAGCTGATGCCAGTCACAGGTTTGGTATCCAAAAGCCAGAAAGGGCAAAAAGGATGCTGTTACAGGAATACGAATATAAACACACTACACGGGCCAAGTGGCAGCTGAGGGTTGAGTAGAGTAAACTGGATGGGGACCATAGCAGTGGCAAATAGTTAAAAAAAAAACATTCATACTAACATGTTTCTAACAATATACTAACAATATAAGTTAAAATAAATAAATAAGTAAATGTCTCGTTTGGTCCTTATTTGTGGATAGCTGGAAATGATATGCAATACTACCCATTGTTGGTGGCCTTTATCTCTATCCCTTTTCTTTTTCCCCCACTATCATCTTTGTTCTGTTCACAGATTTGGTTGGAAATGTTTGGCTGGCTAAGACAATCATTTTCAAGCGGCTCCAACCCCCATGGTTTATACAGTCACTTCTGCTGAGCCACTGTCAGGATTAGTCCATGCTTGGGGTGGGTTCTTTCCAGTGATGGCGACTGACCACTCTCTGTCGAGTCCGACTTATATAGCACCTGCGACTCAACTCAGACTCGACTCAGGTGTGTGTGTATGTGTGTGTGTTTTAAAAGACTTGGACTGGACTCATGCCTCAGACCCATTTTTCCAAGTTGCAAGTCAAGGGAGGAGCAGTGGGCCCCTCAACAAGAGGGTCTGCTGCTTCTTGAGCCCCCCAAGGCTCCAAAGATGAGCCTCAAGGCGGCCCAGAGCATCCCCATTGCCCTGACAAGTACCAGCCTTCCTCAGATCACTAGCCTGCAGCAAGGTGACAGCTCTCTGGGGTCCTCCTTACTTCTTGCATGGCAGCCTAGCAGCGTCCCAGAATGAAACAGGTGAGGCCTTCTGCCAAGCACCACTGCTGGGCCGCGGCCATTTTGCCAGCTGTTCCAAAGGAGGAGGAAGAGAAGGAAGACAATGAATGAGAGCGATGAGTGAGGGCCCTGGGGGTGGGGGTGGGGAGAGAGATAAGACCCAGAATCCTCTATGCCGACCGGGAGATTCTGGCAGTTGTCCTCCAAAAGAGTTACTCAAGTCCCTATTGCTTCAATAGGGACTCAGACAACAACTTGGCCTTATTAGCATTGCACACCCCAATGAATTTTTTAATCAAGCACCAGTCTGCCATTGATTATCACATTACTCACCCTTTCAAATGGGGCAACATAACAGGATTTGGGCCAAGGTTCACAAAGTGCTGCAAAAATCCACTACCAAAACTACAGACGGAAATTAATATACCAGGATGGATGTGCAACACACACACACACACAAATTATGCCTCAATCAGACCACATCCGACACAGCTTTTCCGTTGAAAAACATATGCGAGCTGCTGGGAAAACGGGACAAAAGAATGCGTACATCCACCATGAGTAACAATACTAATTTGTTTTTTTAAAAATCTCAGGGTGTTGAGCCAAAAGAGTACTCTCTCTCTCTCTCTCTCTCTCTCTCTCCAATGTTGTTTGCACAGAAAGGCTTGTTCTGAGAAATCTGTCTGGCTTCCCCCTCCCGTTCTTTCTTCCTCCTCACACCCCTCCGGAGCCCCCCAGCTGAATGCAAGTAATGAGCAAAGCCCTGCAACCCCGCCTTGGCCTTTATCTCGTAGGGCGACGTGGCCCTTTTGAACTGCCATCTGCAGATTCCGTCGATGCACTAACTTGTTAACTGGGCCATACTGTGAAGGAAATAGCATGATTTAGATCAAGTGCTCAAGATGCCGGCTCATGAGAAACACTTGAGCTAAGCTGTTGCCGCTCAGGATGCGCCCTGGGGAGAAGAGTTGCATTTCAGGTCATGCTCTTGCCTTGTACGAGGGCAAGCGCAAAGCAGGGCTTCAGTGGGGAAGGGGAGAAAGAGTGGAGGGGGGGGCTCGGGGGGGCTCGGGAAAGGAGGAGAGACACATTATGAAACCATAGAAGCGAATCTGCCAAATTAACTTCTCACCCTTTCAATCACACTCTGGAGGATAAAAATGCTGAACAGTTGTGCTTTAGAAGCAAGCCCCCTTTACGCCAATGGATGTGTTTCTTTCATTGATCAGACCAGCCAGCTATCATTATTATTGGGGGGGGGGATCAGTTTGTGTAGTTTTTTGTTGTTGTTTTTAAGAAGGAAAACACATCATTTATATGGTTCCTCAAGCCACTTGCTGAGGGGGAGTGGCAAGCATAAAGCAGGGGAGCAGAATAATGTCTTCTGGACGTGGGCCTACCGGTTTCTTTACCCAAAGTAGGGCAGGGGAATGAAGTGAACACTTCTGGATTCAATTTTCCAATATAATGTAACCCAGCTAAAGTAAACAGAGGAGAAGGCAGGCTGGATTCCAGCCGACGGGGATCAGCAGAATGAATCCCATTTACTTAGAGGCGATTTGGATCTGTATCCTTCCAGTTGGTGAACCGTATCAAGTGCAACTTCACTCCAGTGACAGGGGAGAATGCAAAGAAATACCGGGTCTAGCTTCACTTGGACACAGGAAACATCACTACGCGTTCGTAGGCAACTCATAACGAGAACAAAAGGCAAAAACGAGGCACCACTTGACACCCAACCCCATGCTCTTTCTGCAGGAGTTTAAAAAAAATATGTATCTCACTTGTAAATTGTTCACACATGCTTTATGTACAGGAGCGCATCCTCCAGCCCTAAAAAACTATTACAAAGTTGTGTTGTTTCACCCTTCGTTTTGTAATAGAAAGAAAACGGTCACTCTCTTTGTTTGAAAAGCTTGTCCTTGGGAGATATGCAGTGGGTTCCAGTCAGGTCTGTAATGAACTGGGATGGAACCTGAGTTAACTAGTCCGAAAACTGAGTCATTAGCCTGGACTCTGATCGCCAGAGGGAGGAACTGCAGGAGGGTTCAAGAGACGAAAGGGACCGATATCGTCCCACTGGCTGCTATATTTTTCTCCTTACCTCTGGCCTGCCTCTTCCCTAGAAGGAGGGATATGGAAAGAGGTCTTAACAAGTACAGGGGTGCCTCGCTAGACAGTTACCCCGCATGACAGTTTTTTCGCTAGACATTGACTTTTTGCAATCGCTATAGCGATTCGCAAAACAGTGATTCCTATGGGGGAATTTTGCTGGACAATGTTTGGTCCCTGCTTCGCAAACTGATTTTTGCTAGACGACGATTTTGACAGCTTCCTCCGTGTTCGCAAAACGGGTGTTTTCAGGACCTAAGCTTCACAAGACAGCTATTTAAAAAGCTGATCGGCGGTTCGCAAAGCGGCTTTCCTATGGCCAGTCTTCGCTAGACAACAACGATTCTTCCCCATTGGAATGCATTAAACAGGTTTCAATGCATTCCAATGGGGAAATGCTTTTCGCTAGACAATGATTTCGCTAAACAGCTATTTCAGTGGAATGGATAATCATCGTCTAGCGAGGCACCACTGTAAAGTATTGATCATTCCTCTCCAGGATCTCCCTGTGGTGATCCTCAGCACCCAGAATCTCCCAGCCAACAAGCCCGGTGGCCTTTCTGATGGGGAGATTATGAAAGGTGAAATCCGAAGAAGTAAATTGACGATGATCGTAGTATCTGGGAGTTTGCCCCTCATGGGACTGCAGCAGGTGCAACCAAGACGTTCATAAGGCCGTGCTAAATAGGAATAATTGTCCGTCGGAAAGTGATGCCAGAGGGAAGAGAGACAATGAGAAGTGACTAGGCTATTCTCTCACCTTCTTCATATTCAAAGACTGCCTATCCATTTTTATAAAAATGAACTATCAAGGTCGTCCTTGAAAACAAATTTTCTTTTCAACACACTGTAAATCTGCCCAGTTGCTTTAAAAGTGTCGATTACTAGGACAGAGTTTGGAATATGGATTTCTTCATAATAGCTTTAATAACATTTTGAAATGAGAAGCAGATACCTTGAAGTTTGGCATACTTTGAAAAGTTGCACGGGTCAGTCTGCTTTTAATTTGTGTCCCCTTCTACATCTGGAATCCCTTATAATTAAAAGAAAAAGTTGGGCTACTATTTCCACCTGTCAAATTATGAAAAGATAAATGCACTAATAGGTTACTAAACACCCCAGCATGATGGGCGTTATACGTTCCTTTTCTATACAGTAAGAAAATAAAAAGAGAAAAAATGTGGACAGGAGGTCAAAGATCTTCAGTCATTGTTAATAAACCTGATCCGACTACTAACCTTCATATCCTAGTGCCACCCATGCCACATACCATTCCAGGGTTAAGCTCCCCAAATATGTCCTCTCTCACACACACACAACACAACACAAATGACTGTCAGAAAGGCTTGAAAATGGGTTTTAAGTCTATAAGTTCTTTTAAACTATGTTTTTTCTCAGTTTTATTTTATTACATTGTGCAAGGCCCCAAATAGGGCCTTGCACTAACAGGGTGGTATATAAGTTAAAGTAATAAAATAAAATAAAAACATCAAGGCATGGGGCAAACCCTCTCATTAGGCAGAATGAGGCTACTACCTCAATGCAACAGAAACTGGACCTATCAGCAATAGCCGCCTAGAGTGGTCACAAGACCAGATAGGCGGGATAAATAAATAAATAAATAAATAAATAAATAAATAAATAAATAAATAAATAAATAAATAAATAAATAAATAAATAAATAAATAAATAAGCAAGAAAGCAAGCCTTGGACTGGTCTGTTACACAATTAATACCCAAAATACCGCTTGGCAGGGTCCACCTGCACAACATTATGCCGTCAGCAGAGGAAGAATGCTGCTGATTAAAGTCTTCCTGTTGAGGTTTCGGGGTTCATGCAAATTTATCATACTGGCAAAATCCTATTGTGTAACTACACGTGCACAAGAGGATTTTGCTCATTGTGTCCAAGCCATCTGCACCCCAATTTGCCACTGCTGATGATGTAATTCCTGTTACGCAAGTGGAGTAGTGTAACAGGATTTCACTCAACATTTCTATTGTTTGTATCTTCATCTGGTCATGCCCTCTGCCACTATAATGGGTGAGAGAAAGAGATACAGTATATCTTTATATCTATACATTTTGAACATACCATATAAATATCATACTTTTAAAAAATCAATTTTAAAACAAGATTATCCTGATTTATTTCCCCTTACCCTTGAAATTAAAAAAGAAGCTATTTTCAAACGTTTTAAAAACATTGGAAAATCTCTAAGTTTCAAAAAACAAAACATTTAATGGTATGTGAGCATTTCCTTTTAAAAAAGGATTGCTATTTCTTCACATTCAGCAATTACATGTTACAGACTGCAGTAGAAATCGGAAATGGCTTAGCATAATAAGTCCACAGTTAGAGTAGGTCCCTTTTAATCATATTAATCATTTCAAACATTCGCAGAAGGGGAGATGTTGCCTGATTTCCAAGGAAGAGACACTTTTCAACGTGCTCAGAGGACCTTCCTTTTCTTATTTGCAACCCTTCTTGGCATATGTTGACCATGGCTTGCCAAGGTTCAACAAACCCATTGACCATTGTCCCTTCCTTCTAATCCACACAGGAACAAATGAAGTTGCTAGACACAGCTTCGACATATTGCAAGTGACTATGATGAGTCCCTGGAGCTGGCTGGACAGCTCACTGAGGGAGTGAATACATTAGCCATTTATCCCACAATTTATGTTGGATTAGGCACTACATGTGGGGAATCGTCTCTTTTTTTTGTTCAGCCAGCAGGAGTGGTTTAAATTTGTTGCAACTGGTTTAACATTGTTTTTGTCTGCTTTCTGACAGTAGGATCACCTGATCGGAAACAAAGGGGTCCTTGTGAGGGTGTCAGATCCCCTCAACCGAGCATTCTTGTCTCCAAGCCATTTTCCCCCCAAGGTTTCGACTCAGTGCTTGAACAAAGTTTCGCTGGAGCAAGAACTTAGGAGGATAATTTTAAAAAGAAACAGAGAGGGAGGTGGTAATTACCAGCCAGCACTCGGTAGCACCTTGTTAAGCAGCTTCTGTTGCTGGAGCTCAGTGCAAATCAAGCTCCGCTCATGGTGACGCCTGCAAATCTGGACGACGACAGCAACTTAATTTGGGGATTTCCGCAGGTGTGAATCTCAATGGATCGACATGTATTTTTCCAACTGGGTAATCACATGCTGAGTTGGAACACCCCAGCGGCTGAGATTTCAACTCCCCTTTTTCCCTCCCAGAAAAAGAACTAGCCTGGGTGGCTTTGAGTAAGCTACAAAGTCCAAGCCTGCCCCACTTACAAAACTCTGAGAAGGGTCACCATAAGTTGGAATCAACTTGATGGCATGCAGTTATCGTTATGAGCCTTGGAGTTAGAAAGTGAAGGAGCCTAAGTGGTTTTTTAACCACTCATTTTGTAAAATATTGTACCCAAGTCTCATCTTCCAGCACTATCTCTTCTTTCATTTTGTATTGTTTCATCATATGATTTTCAAGATCTAAAATACTCAAAAATGGTTTACTATTGCCTTCTTTTGCACTGTGCTAATAAGGGTTACTTGGGTGTCACTATTGCTGTCCATAGGTCATATATGATTTGTGCTTGTTCAGTATAAACCTGTAGGACAGAGAAGTCAGTTTCAGAACACTTCAGCCTCTCAGTTTTGGATCTGTTTTGGATCCAGTACATCTTTAAGAGTCTCAGTAGAGATCAAGGCATCTTAGAGCACTTCCCTTGACAGACTTTGATCTCTATCCCAAGTCCACTTGGCCTATAATTGATAGCCTTTGTCAGGTCCTACTAAATTTAAATATTGTCTACCAGTGTTGTAAGCTACCTTGAGTCCTTCTCAAGGAGAAAAGTGGGGCAAAAATATTGTAAATAAATAATAATAAATAAACAGCTCAACGGTACCATTCTTGCATTAAGGAACTGTTGTCACTTTATTATCTGCACCCTCCCCTGGTTTTGTGGACACATATAAATACACAGAACGTATTATTTGTACTCCTGTGTCTGAAGAAGTGGATTCTGATGCACGAAAACTCACACTGAGATAAAAAATATTAGCCTTTAAAGAGCTGCAGTATTTTGTCTTTTCTTGTCCTTTGCTAACAGACTGAGTAGACTACGGCCACAGTCACAGATGTTGCCTTCCTACCCCCCCACTGAGTTTGTATCATACATTTGCAGTCACACTCTGCATGGCCGTTAGCAAATCATTTTGTGCGCTAACGGCAGATCTTTTCTCCATCGGCCAGAGGCTTCTACTTTTTTTGTTGCAAATCTTTTTGGAAAAAAAATGTGTTGCTGCATGTGTGGTTAATTTTACAGGCACTTTTTTGAACTACTGTCACCATGCATGTCCTTTTAAAATGTTTTTGATTTTATATAAAAAAAAATTCTGCTGCATTTGTGTTGCTAGCCTGCTCTCTCTCTCTCTGCCGAATGGGCCCAGCCCATAGAACGCAGGCTTGCTGGCCAGAACGGCAGCTCCCATTCCCGCGCTGCCCCCACCATCAGCACAAAGGGGGGGCAGTGGGGAGGGGACGGGGGGGCTCAGGGCAAGGAACCAACAAAGTGATTTGGGATTCGTCAGAAATCTCTGCGGCTATTCGTGGATCATGGGTCATCAACCTTGACAACCCATGAACCACAACGAACCAACATTTTGGAGGTCCGTCCCCATCTCTAATTGTTAATCAAAGATTGGATGGTCACCTTTCAGCGGTGCTTCAGCTGTGGATTACGAGCTTCGGTAGGGATCGGCCGCTGTGATTCATGGGCTCCCTTTTTCTTCTGTTTCTAGGATTCTTCAGTACTGCTAACCCTCCCTCGCTTGCTTGTTCTCCCTCAAACACAGCCCCAGAGGATTCTGAAGTTCCATTTAGTGCAGGCCCAAGCTAAAGCTGAGGTTCTTCCAGCACCACGGAGGGCATAATAAATCGAGTTGTTTACATAAGTGGAAAGAGCTGGGCCAAGCTCAGCTCTAGCCTGCCTGCTTTGGGGATTCTATAATTGCCACCTTTACTGCCCTGAAAAGATGATGACAAATTTGGACCCATGTTCGGCATTTGCTGAGCAAAAGGTTTGCTTCCAAGAGCAAGAAATTAAATCACCCTGAGATTTTTCTGAACACCCCTGTCAAAGGACTGGAATCTTAACATCTACCCCTTCCATGAATTTGGAAGGCTCTACACTCAGGTCCACCCTTGACGATGCTGATTCATACTTGACGTTGGGCCGGTTTAATCTATTTTTCAGAGCGAGTGCTCGAGAGCAGGAAAATTAGAACCAGGTAGGAAGGAATATTATTACTGTCTCATAGTGCGCTTTTGCTTACACGAGGACTGGATTAAGGTAACATCTGGTCTATATTTCTCGAACTATTTCCCTTTTATCACGAGGAAGGATCAGCAACCCATCCCACGACTGCTCTTAATTTAGGTCCAAATATTACTGATGAAACATTGTACAACATGCTGTTATCTATTAAGACAATTTCCCTTAAGGAAAACTTGATACTTTTATATTTTCCAGCAAAGCTAATCACACACTGCTAACCAGAGCTTTAGTAACAGCATACTCTCATAATCCCACGCTCCTTCCAAATGCTATATAATGTCACAGAACAAGCTAGCCAAAGAGGAATATCACCATCTGAGACAAACCCCACAAATTCTTCCTCTCCCCTGGAAAACCATTTAGAAATTGAAGCTAACTGTGGCAGGAATCTGCAGGTTGACCATCCTTTTACCATTCCTGCTTCTAAACTGGTGGGAAGGCATATCTAGGAGCACACAGATCTCAAGAAACAAGAGAAAGACCCTTCATGATAGGAAAATGTGGCATATGCCTTCTCACCATACAGACACACACACACACACACACACACACACACACACACACACACACACACACACATGTATATATGTATGTATGTTGCATGGTGCAGGATTATCAATCTGCTTGTTGGCTTTCACCCTAAACTCCATGCACCCCATGAGATTAACAGACCATGGCAAGGTGCAGTGACCTCTCCCACTATCAGAAGTAGGCCCTGGTGTCATGCTCTACGTCAATCGAGCAAATACTTATAACCGGTAACTGCTACGTCCCTTCTTATTTCGACACTGTATGTGAAGCTGGAGTGTCCTCTCCACAGCACGAGGCCTGGAGGGGGACCACAGCTGCAATACAAGGATATCTGCAAGCGGGATCTGAAGGCCTTAGGAATGGACCTCAACAGATGGGAAACCTTGACATCTGAGCGTTCAGCCTGGAGGCAGGCGGTGCATCATGGCCTCTCCCAATTTGAAGAGACCCTTGTCCAGCAGCCCGAGGCCAAAAGGCAGTCATGAAAGCAGCAAAATCAGGGAGCTGGAAAGGGGACAGATTGGATTTGTCTTCAGTGTGGAAGGGATGGACACTCTCGAATTGTCCTTCTCAGCCACACTAGATGCTGTTCCAAGTCCTCCATACAGAGCACATTGCCATAGTCTCTCGAGACTGAAGGGTGCCTAATCTATGTATGTATATGTATAGATAGTTATTGATATCTACCTACCTACCTACCTACCTACCTACCTACCTACCTACCTACCTACCTACCTACCTACCTACCTACCTACCTACCTACCTACCTACCTACCTACCTACATGGTGCCTCTCCCTGCAACCTCATTCTGCCCATTCTGCACAAAGAAGACGGCTAGCTACCTAATGAATACTGCCCAGTGGGATATATCTCTTGATATGACACTTGAGCCAGTTTAGTGGATCAGGATTAATGTGACACACAACTCTCTTCCAGTTGAAGCCAACACCTGCTGTGTCAGGTTTATGCTTCATAGGCAGCTCAGTGGGAGGTCCCTCAATTGGGGCAAGGGATGAGATGTTCCCCAGAACTGGTCCACAAGCTGCCTTGGCCCACAGGGAGACACAACAACATCACTCTGTTGCCCAGACAGAAGCCCTTCCCTACATATTTGGCCAATACAGTCTGAATACAGAGTGAACTGATACAGAGATAAATTACATGCTTACCTAATACTTTTGGCCAATGGGAAACCATTCTGCTTCTTTATGTTCTATCTTAGCACCAGCTACTTGTCCACAATATAGTCATGCATCAGGGCAATCAAAAGTTTTGGCATACCCATTTCTTGCAGAATAATTCACACCTTTCCGTGATTCATACAGTCAACGGCTTTGCCATGATTGCTAAAGCATAAACTGATCTTCTTCCAAAATTCTTTGATATGCTCCAGTAGCTAATGATTTTTTGCAATATGAGTCTTAGTGCCTCTTCCTTTTCCGATTCCAGTTGGAACATTGGGCAGTTCTTACTGGGAATTTTGGCAAAAAAGTTTTATATTAGAAAGTTGGTTATTCCTTTAGTTAGCAGAGCACAAGGAAGGAAGGAAGGAAGGAAGGAAGGAAGGAAGGAAGGAAGGAAGGAAGGAAGGAAGGAAGGAAGGAAGGAAGGAAGGAAGGAAGGAAGGAAGAAAGAAAGAAAGAAAGAAAGAAAGAAAGAAAGAAAGAAAGAAAGAAAGAAAGAAAGAAAGAAAGAAAGAAAGAAAGAAAGAAAGAAATCAGCATTTGGTCTGATTTAGTAGGACGCCTCTTGTGTTTTTAAGAGGCAAACACCACATTGTGGCATAGCTATAATTGTTCCATTATTTCAACAGCCATCACCTGTTTGAAATGCAATATCCTTTCCTTTATTGTCATTGCATTGATAAAGTGCCACACTTTCAATCCTTATGCAGGGTAATCTTTTTTTTTCCTCCTGGTAATAGCAGGTTTGAGTGCCTGCCAAAAAGCAGAAGCAAAGAGGTGAGATGAATGACTGGTGATAACTAGCTAAAGGCTTTTTCTTAGTTTCACAGAGTTCTGCCCCACCTGGGAGATAGCTGTCGGCCACATTTGTCCTAGGCTTTTATCCCCCTCTCTTCTTGTTGAGAAGTAACAAATAATTATCCAGTCAAAATGGGTACGATGGCTTGTGTCTTGGGAGTGACCCCATTCTGTAGTGTCCATGGCGGTTGTTATGTCTCACTACTTTTTATGTGTGTGTAAGCAATTCACAGAATACTGTGAATCCAAAAAACAAAACAGAAAACCCTATTTATCACAATACTTGTTTCAAACAGACTATTCTACACTTGATTACTAAATAGTTAACATAGAAACCAAACAGAATATATAACTCGGAAGATGAAGCTCTATTCTTTCTGCAAAAACAAGGCCTGTAGCTGGCTATTAACAGACCATGAACTGTTAATATCAACTATTAGAGTAAAGCTGCAGAAGTACATTAAATATAGTACCAAAATATAACGTGAACAGTATTAACAAAGAATTAAAATACCATATAAAGAACAGGTTTTCATAATTAAACTCTAATGACCATGACTCAGCAAAACTGGAACTGAAAGAATACACACAGAGAGAGAGAGAGAGAGGACGACCAGTTTTGGTGCCTCGAAGTGCCAGGGGAGGCTCTTTGCAGGCATATAACTTGGATGTCCAAAACCCAAACTTCACCAAACTGGCAGGGCTTGTAGAGGAGAGTCAGGGGAAGCCTCTTTGTGCTTTTGGTATCTCTAGGTACCTGATGGCCATTTTATAGGGTTTTAAAGTCAAGAAGAATTGAGGAATCAATTCACTGGAAAAAATTGTAAATTTGTGATTCGTCAACTTTGACGAATTATGAATCACAACAAATTGCTTTTTTTAAAAAAAAAAAATTCATGGCCATCTCTACCCATCACTAATCAGCCAAAGAAGTGGGAATCAGGGTCCAGGTTCGATTTTTAGAGAACAAGCTTGTTAGTTATCTTTACATTCATTGTTATGACACCCCTGTAGCCTCTTTTGTTTCTTATTTGTTATATGGATGCCCTGCATTTTCCTCCCATGAGCTCAAGACAAGACACATGGCCCTCCTCCCCATTTTTATCCTCATATAAATCCTATGAAATAGGTTATATTGAGAGATAGCACCTAGCCCAAAAGCAAAAGCAAAGCGTGCTGCTTATATACCACCCCATAGTGCTTCAAGCACTCTCTGAGCAGTTTACGAGTTAATTATGCGGGCTACACATTGTCCCTCTCTCTCTCTCACACACACACACACACACACACACACACAGAGAGAGAGAGAGAGAGAGGGAGAGAGAGCAAGCTCAGTTTACCAATCTCAGAAGGATGGAAGGCTGAATCAGCCTTGAGTCCGCTACTTGGGATCGAACCCCAGGTTGTGAGCACAGTTTTGGCTGCAGGACAACTGTTTAACCACTGCACCCCAAGACTCTTAGTCACACAGTGAGGCTTATATCTGAGTGAAGATTTGAAATTGCATCTCTTCACACGCCCAGTGGCTCTTCTAATCTATTCTGAGTTTTTGTACTCATCTGCTGGATGGATGGCCCATATTGCTTTACTATGTACATGACGGAATCCTAATCTAGACATAACACAAAGCAGGGTTCCTTTTCTGCATGCAATATTTGAATACTTATAAACTAGATTTATTCCCATCCACCCCACACCTGAGAGAAGAGTGCTGTTCTTTCAGCATCTTTACTTACATTCTGAAATATTCCGGATCAAAGTCATTTGGCCAGGGCTTATATATGTGGAGTGAAATGCAGAAATTCCATAGTTTTAATAGAAAATACAGACATTGGGAGCATTTGAAGGCTATATAATGTGCACCATGAACATCCTGTAATAATTTAAGAAGTTATACAGTTTTATGCATTCAGACACAAGCAGATTAGGTTTTTCTCACATGCCACCTTTGAAATTGGCTGCTATAAGATTTTTCTTGAACCTGATTTTTAAAAATCTTTCTCCTCTTCCTCCTCCCCCCACAAAAGCCATTTTTAGCTTGAAACAAGAACATTGTGCAGAATAGACCACATTGTACGTGTCTTTTTATGGTTTATGATTGATTCAACAGAGCTACTTCCCTTCCTTAGTATCCATCCTCTTACAGGGGCAACAGATGTATTCATTCATTCATTCATTAATTCATTAATTCATTAATTCATTAATTCATTAATTCATTCTTTCTTTCTTTCTTTCTTTCTTTCTTTCTTTCTTTCTTTCTTTCTTTCTTTCTTTCTTTCTTTCTTTCTTTCTTTCTTTCTACATCAACCCTCATAGATTATTCCACAGATTCCTTGAGGCTGTTAGCTAAATAACCAGGGATGCCTCAGGAAGATATTGCAGCTCCACAAGTTCCACTCACCTGTGAGATAGCTGAAAGAGAAAATATTTAACAGGATCGAAGAGTGTTTGCATGTCCAGTCTGAGAGGGAAAGTGTCTGAGATCTGGGACTGACCAAGTACAAGAGGACACCAGTACTGTACCTAGAAAAGTTGTGCAGAAGAAGTAATTTCAGCTGAACCAACTTTTTAACACCCCCACCTGATGAACAGTATCTCCCCAAAATCCCTTTGACACAACTGGGGAGCAGAAGGTGCAAAAGTGGATTTGCACTGCTCATGCTCAAAAGAAAATTTTGCAGCAATCGGCTCTTAAACACCATCAGCTTATGTCAGATGCTGGTTTAGATAGTAATTTGGGACAAAACTCCCTAAGCCCATTCTGTTTGAACTGTTCCTCCTCCACTGCTCAGAAGAGAAAGGGAAGGGAAGGGAAAATGCTTCACCATCTCATTCATTTTGTCACCGACCTTTGTTTTAGAGTGCAGGTGAGAACCCATGGCCACAACCATGGAGCCAGGAGGCTCCGTGTCACAATATTTAGCTCCAGCCACCCATTGTGGGCTGAACCAACCGCCCCAAATAAAATAAGAAACAGAAAATGCAAATACAGTGAGGCTGGAAACTCAGGTCTATGATGGCAATTGGGGGCTGCCACCTGTTTCAAATGTGCAATGTGGCTCAGAGCAGCAATGCATAGTTCTTTTGCCAAAACCAATATTTTTTTCCCTGCAGGGAAGCCCAAGAGCCTGCAAAAATGGCCTTTGGGTCACATGATTCCTACACTGCTCCTGGACTATTGTGGGCTAAGCAGGTGCCTATAATGCCAGCCATGGCATTAGCCTTGTAAATGACACTTGTGCCATTTCTGTATCAATACTTGTAAGCATTTTGTTGTTTCGTCATTAAGTCGTGTCCGACTCTTCGTGACCCCATGGGCCAGAGCACGCCAGGCCCTCCTGTCTTCCACTGCCTCCCGGAGTTGGGTCAAATTCATGTTGGTCACTTCGATGACGCTGTCCATCCATCTCATCCTCTGTCGTCCCCTTGTCCTCTTGCCTTCACACTTTCCCAACATCAGGGTCTTTTCCAGGGAGATTTCTCTTCTCATGAAATGGCCAAAGTATTTGGGAGCATACTAAAAACAAAAACAGACCAAAGAGTGTGTGTGTGTGTGTGTGTGTGTGTGTGTGTGTGTGTGTGTGTGTGTGTGTGTGTGTGTGTGTGTGTGTGTGTGTGTGTGTGTGTGTGTGTGTGTGTGTGTGTGTGTGTGTGTGTGTGTGAGAGAGAGAGAGAGAGAGAGAGAGAGAGAGAGAGAGAGAGAGAGAGAGAGAGAGAGAGAGAGAGAGAGAGAGAGAGAGAGAGAGAGAGAGAGAATCATTGTGGCACCTTAAAGCTCACTGCTATGTTTTGCTTCATGGAGCAAGTCCACCTCCTCAGCCATAAGAGTGGGCTTATATGCTTTTGCCAAAGAAACATTTTTGACTTTTCGTCTTTTTCTTTTGTTCCATTTTTAGACAGATATGCTTGCCACCCCTTTGAAAACTTTGTCTGGTTAAGCTACTTAGGTTCAGTTATTTATTTTCCATCCAATAGCATCCGTTATGAATATAACTGAGAGTAGGCAAGTAAAAGCAGAAGAATCCAAAATGTTGCTCGGGTGAAATCTAGCAAGAGATCTGTTTGTTGCTGAGATTTGCACGCCTGCTCTGCTTGTACACATATTTCCAGCTCTGCTGGAGATGAAGGTCTGGGTGCGATGGATCTCTCGTTAGCACCAGTACGGCAATTCTTCTCATGTTTTTGCATTTTCAAGACATCCTTCTGCTTAAAGAGGTTACTTTGGGCGGGGGGGGGGAACAGTGAGATGCTTGCTTGAGAATTAGGACTACTGAATGAGCGACCCCCAAATGGTGTCGAAGGTCCCTGTGCTGTCAGAGACATCACAATACACATGCCTTGTAAAAAGCAAGGTCCTGACTACTGGTGGTCATTGGAGATTTCGGTGCACAATTTTCTCTCCAGAGGCTGAAAGAATTAACCCCACATCCTGGCTGAATTCCAGCTTGCCAGAGCTATGTTGTCATGAAATTCAGGAAAAAGAAGGGGAGGGAGGGAGCAAAGTAAACCGGGTCCGTACTGAAAGTGATCACTTCTAGCATATCTACAGGGAGGTTGACTGAATTTATGCAAAAGAAACAGATAAGGTTAAAAATGTATATAATGTTCAGTGAGGCTTAAGGGTCATGAAGACCCTTACTTTGTGTACAGGAACTCATTTGCTCATCCTACTGAATGGAGCCCTGGCTTTCTGCCCCGAAGTCCTGCCTTGACAACATTACAGGCAGTAGCACTTAATTTCTATGACAAAAGAATCCAAAATTGCCCTGGAGGGCACAGTCTCTGACCTGGCAGCTTCACTCGAAAATTCAGATCAGAGGTGAAATTTCTCCACATTTGAATATTAGGGGGAATTTAGCTGCCTCTCAGAATTTGCATCCGGACAATAAAACCTGGCCTGTCTGGGAGGAGATACACCCAGAGTAGTGGCTTGTCCACTAAATGGGTAGGGTATACGTTTAAACAAGTAAAATAAAATAAAACGCAATCTAGAGCTTTTAGAAGGGTTTGGGGTTGTTTATTTTGGGGTTTTTTAAAAAAGACTAGCAGTACTCCAGAAAACGTATTTATCTAAGCCCTCTTACTGACAGTAAGCAGATCTTGATTAGTGCCTCAATAACAGACTGGAAGGTTATCCACAGACAAAGCCATTTAAAATAACAGAGGTTGTAAGTTAACCAAAATGACTGGTGAGAGGTTCAGTAATGACAAAAATAAATGCAAAATCAAGGAACAATTTTTATCCGATTTTTATAGTCCCTGGAGAAAACCATATCACATTTGATACAATGGCTAAAACATCTGCAACACAATGTTATTAAAGACAATCATACTTGGATATCTTGCCCACTGTTGTTTGTGGATTGACTGAGCTCGCTTTTAAAGAAGAGACTTGTAGACCTTAATATCCGTAGAGTCATTGCCCTGAAAATGGGCTTGGTGTGATCATTTATAATTCCCATCAGCTCCAGCCAGCATGATCAATGGAAAAAACTGTAATAGCAGTCCAAAACATCTGGAATTCCAAGCATACCTGATCTACATCTTGTCAATGTCTTGCAAGAATCCAAAGTTACATTTGGACTGAGCATCAGTTTTAACCATTTCACATGTAACCGTAGAACACTAGTCACATGGGGAAACGTGTTCTGGGGCTCCAATCCGCTATGCCCAGTTTCAGATCACACTTTAATTGGCAAAAAAAAAATCACTGCCAATTAAACTCTGAAAATGTGAAAAGTACCCTGTCCATTGAACTGGCCAGTTCACTGAACAGCATTGCAGCTTTATAATTACTCACTGGACGTTCAAGTAGAAAAGGGTAGGTGCTCACAGCTTTTTATTTGTCTGGCTTATACAGTGTGTCAGCAGCCATGGGACTAAGAATGGGCGTTGTGTTTTGGTGGAAGTGAAAGCCTCTCACATTCCTTTGCACCTTGCACCAAAATTACTGTTTCTCTGCCAGCAATCTTCCCCTGAAGCCCAACAGATTGGTTTCCCTGTGGGGAAAATGTAAACGAGAGCCCATTTTCAAGGCTGTAGAGGGAGCAACCGTGAGCCACATGTCATCTCTGCGCATTAGAAGTGTATAGTTTGTAGCCTTTGTTTATTTTTACAAGTGTATAAACTGGCCTGGAAGGACAGATCCTGAAGCTGAGTCTTTGGCCCTCTCATGAGAAATGAAGACTCCCTGGAAAAGACTTTGATGTTGGGAAAGTGTGAAGGCAAGAGGAGACGGGACGACAGAGGATGAGACGGTTGGACAGTGTCATCGAAGCGACCAACATGAATTTGGCCCAACTCTGGGAGGCAGTGGACGACAGGAGGGCCTGGCGTGCTCTGGCCCATGGGGGGTCACGAAGAGTCGGACATGACTTAACAACTAAACAACAACAACAACAAAAACTGGCCTGCCAATATAAGGAAAAACATGTCTAAAATCATAAAGATTTTAGTGACACTAAAATATTTCACGATGCTATTTGCCTTTATCCTGGCTGTCGAAGCTTTGGTTTAAACTCCACACCATACCTCCCACCCCGACCTTCTCCCCTGCCCCCTATTATCTCACTGCGCAGTAGCAGCAGAGAAGAATGGCAAATTATCATTGTTTGGCAATTACGGACTAATCATCTGTCACTAGAATCAGCCACTGGAGAAGGCTTTAATTAGCAGCGATTCCTTCCTCATGTGTGTTCAGAAAATCCTTTGTCTGAGCACCAGGTCATGCGGTAATGGAAAGAAAAGCAAGCCCCCCACTCCGTAATAAACAAATAATAACATATATCTGAGAATATAACACATCACTGAGCTGCACAACTGAGCCAGTGCCCTATATATACCTGAAAGTGCCATTAAGTTTTCCATAGCTGTGGCCAAAAGAACCATATTGCCTCCAATTCTTTGTCTCTTTCGCTCCTGTTGTCTCTCGCCTCAGGAAAACCTTTAGTAATTAAGCTGAGTTGCTGCAGAAACAGCTATTAAGTACATAGGTATGTGCTGTCTGTATTTTATTGGTGCATTCTATTTTTAAAAAAAAAGTTTTTTGTTATAATTGTATTAAAGCACAACAAATAATAACTTAATTTTAAATAAAAAAATAATTAAGCAAAAAATAAATTTCCTCCCCATTTCATCCTCAAAATTATACTGTGGAACAGGTTTGTTAAGAAGGAAGAGAGGAAACAGAATCCCAAAAAAGAAGGCAAGGGAGAAGATTAATTTTCGCAATTATTTTTCTCTGCTGAAAAGACCGAACCTCTCATCTCCCCCACCCTCCATTTATTTTGTTAACATTGTGCCATAGCAGGATATCACAGGAGTTATCATACGTAGCATTTGGAGCTGATGATATTATGCAGATTTTCTGCTGGCTTTAGAAGATAAGGGTTTTGTTGTAGCCTTTTTAAAAAACATCTTCTCCATATGAAGCCGAATGATCACCTCCTATTGCTCCTACTTCCAGTGCAGGAAAAGGGGCAGGAATAAATAATTTCAATAATACTAATTATCTAAAATGAGGAGGAAAGCATGCATCCCAGAAAAAGAGCTGGCTTTCCATTAAACATTTGATTGAATGTACTAAGAAAAAAGGGGTAGCGCTGCAGGTTAAACCGCAGAAGCCTCTGTGCTTCAAGGTCAGAAGACCAGCCGTCGTAAGTTCGAATCCATGTGACGGAGGGAGCTCACGTCGCTTGTCCCAGCTCCTGCCAACCTAGCAGTTCAAAAGCATGCAAATTCAAGTAGCTAAATAGGGACCACCTCGGTGGGAAGGTAACGGTGTTCCGTGTCTAGTCGCACTGGCCATGTGACTATGGAAACAGTCTGCAGACAAATGCTGGCTCTATGGCTTGAAAACGGGGATGAGCACCGCCCTCTAGAGTCGGGCACAACTGGACTAAATGTCAAGGGGAAAGGGAACCTTTACTAAGAAAAATAAGAAATCAATTCATATTGAGCTAGGAGTAGCATAAGTGGAAGCACCATGAGCATAAGTAGAGGTATTAATTTATCATACAATAATTCACCATGATTGGCTTTTATTTGCACGGAAATGAGACTTGGAAACAATTTATGCTGCAACCATGGAGCTTATAACACTAGTTTTGGGGGTTCCTCTTCCTATTTTTCCTGATGGGCATAATTTTTAATTCTAGCATGGCAAGCATCGGCCCTGCCCTACTGAGGACTTTTGTGGTAGCAAGCCCTTGTCTGCTGCACCCATCTCCATTTTATCATTCTCTTATTTTTTAGCTTATACAGTATGTGATTTTATTGGCTTATTTGTTCTTACACACCCTGAGTGCTAAAGAGGCATGGGAGGGAAGGGGCATATATATTTAAAGATAAGCACGCAAGTGTTTTCGGTACACAAGTAGAGATCAGAGGTGCAACCTGAGCTACACCCATCCCATCTACACAGTCATATCCATGCGAATTATTCCAGCTTCCTCCCCTCTTGAAGCCAACAGGATCATGTTGACAAACCCAATTGGTTTTGAGTGAAGTGTTATTCTTGGGGGAAATGAGCTAAAAGGAAGGGCTGCAAACCTGGTAGCGGTAGCCTTGGAGCAATTAGTTCTCACAAATACCAAGACAAGCAGTCTACAGGAAGACTAAAAGGTCTCGAAAACAATGGAGGCCCCCACGGCCCTGTGGACCTCTGTCATAGCCATGAATGTCATCTGCCATTGCGAAGGGTGTGCCGGCCCTTTGATGACCAGGAACCTGAGCTTTTGACTCTCCCCAAGACATGTCATCCCAGTTTGGGGCTAACCCATCAGATCTCCATGGTGTTTGATTTGCCAAACCCAAGAGCAACCACGTCAATAAACAAATAAAAAGCTGCATAGTAACATGGGCATCTACCATCAGCTTAATTACCGTCAACTCCTCGGGTTTTCTTTTTGTCTTGTGCATGGTGTTGTCTCTGACTCTCACGTTATAAAAAGACTAAAAGTCTGGACTTAATTTGGGCTCATTTACTGCAACAACAGCTTAATTATGGACATTGTTTGCTGATCAGTATTCAGTTGATGGCAGGGGGTGCTAATCTGAGGATTAATACAATTGCTTGTTTGCATTTCTTTTTACCTCCCAATAGATTTGAGGGAAATTGTTAAACAACAACAACAAAACCCCTCGCTTTCTCTGAACTGATTTATCCCTATGGGCACATGTTCTTGTTTTGTGACCACCTGCGGGCTTTTAATAGTTCAGCACAACAATTGTCTTCACAGACTTTAGGCGTTTTATCAACTGAAGTTGCAGGATTATTCCCACAGGATTTAAAACAACACTGTGGTGGTGGGAGGGAAGGTTTTGACAAACCATGGTTCCAGTTTTTTTGTTTTCTATGTCTATCACAATCTTTATTATCAACAGTGACTCTTAAGTATTAGATAAATGATAAATACATAAATAGTTGTCATTGAAGCAACCAACATGAATTTGACCCAACTCTGGGAGGCAGTGGAAGACAGGAGGGCCTGGCGTGCTCTGGTCCATGGGGTCACGAAGAGTCGGACATGACTTAACAACTAAACAACAACAACAACAACAACACAGAAATAGTGCTTGACAGGCCTATGGAGGAGAGAGCTAAGCTTGGGAACTAAGGCCATCTGCCCACTGCCATGCACAGAATCTGGCTTCAGCCTGGAATAACGAGTCACTCTTGAGATATTTTATACTTTGTTTCCTGGGTGTTCTCGTCAGCATGGCCAATGATAAATAATTATAGCAGTTTAGTTAAAAAAGAAAAATATGAAAGGGCAAAGGTTCCCATCGGATTTAGAACTTTTCCAAGCTCTGAAATGTCATACAGTGCAGCACAAGGAATGGGACCAGGGAAAGGGAACATATCTTGGCAGTGAGTAGGGTCGAGAGTATAATAATAATAATAATAATAATAATAATAATAATAATAATAATAATAATAATAATAATAATAATAATAATAATAATAATAATAATAATAATAATAATTAATAATCTTTGAATGGCAAGAAGGGACCCTGTGGATCATCAAGTCCAACTCCTGTCAAGGAGGCCCAGTGGGGAATCGAACTCCCAACCTAAAGCCACAGGGGTATTCAGCATTTTAATTAATTAAGACAGACAAAATCAAGAGCAGTAGGGTGTGATACAGAATAAGAGGAACCCAGTTCACCTATATTTCCTTCATACAGCAAAATGAAATTTCTGCTCTGGCAATTGATTGTGTTAAAAACTTATTTTAATATGAATTTTCTGGCTTCCGTGTTACATCTGCCAAGTCACATACAAGTCACTTGATGCAGGCCCATCATCTCCAAATGACTCAGTCAAGCGAATGCCAGGTGTCTGCACTGCCGGTGATGATCTCAAAATCCAAAATCTGGGTCTTTGGTACAAAGTCCCGAGTCCCTATTGAAAAAAAGTTTTTCTACCCAGAAAAAAAAAGGGAGGGGATAAGTTGTTTCCAAGTAGAGAGTCAAGTCTGAGTCAATGAAAAAGAAAAAGTTAACTCTTTAGTCGAGTTGTTGGTGCGACTTAAGTCTGACTTGACAGCAAGTTCTGCAATTCAAGTCACCATCCCTGCATAAGAGTATTACACACATTTCATAAATTATAACAATAATATTCTGTCCTTTAGCTGCCTTTAAAGAGGCGCCGAGCAGCTAAAAGTCAGAAAAAGCCTCTTTCAGAGGGGGAAAATTGAGGCACAATCTCTGCTCCTCTCCTCCCAATGGAGTGGGGTGTGTGTGTGAATCTGCGTATAACCAAAACCACACGGCTTGGTCCTGTGCAATTCAAGGGAGAAGTGTACATTGACTCCCCCCCCCCCCCCACTGACGAATGAAATATGTTGGATAGCTTGGTGGTTTAGGTCTCTGGCTGTGGAGCCAGACATTGGGAATTCAGTTCCCCAATGGGTCCCTTTAACAGGAGCTGGACAATGATCCATAGGGTCCCTCCTTGAGTTTGTAACGTGCACAAGGTGTTGGGCAACATACACAAACAAATTACAAGGACTTTCTGTTTGTTGACTCCTCCTAACAGAGCACAGCAGAGGGATAACACTGAGTCAAAGCCCAAGGAGCGAGCTCAGAAGTACTCAGAAGAGGAATAGAAAGGGAAAGGGAAATACTTCGGGTGGATGACTGGTTACAAAGGTGGTAGCGATGTAAGGGATTTGGACTTTGGGACCATGGGCTAAGCATTCGGGAACATGGGATGCTGATAAGTGATGGTTTGCACCTCACAGAGCTGTGTTTGGCCACAACGTGAAGAATTGCATCAGGAGAGTTATAAACTGAATTGGCGGGGGTGGGGGGAGGAAGATGCATGCTCAAAGATAAGGATAGAGGAAGGCTTATGCACAAAAAGAGGAATAGACCAAGCACCTCTAATAGAACCCAATAATAATCTTGCAAAAAAATGTAGGGAATAAAGCAGGCCGCAAATCAGACCATCTCCAGTGTCTATACAGTAGTGCCTCGCTTGACGATGTTAATTCGTTCCAGCGAAATTGCTGTAGAGCGAAAACATCATCAAACGAAACAGAAAAACCCATTGAAATGCATTGAAAAACGTTCAATGCGTTCCAATGGGCTGAATACCTGCTCGTCCAGTGAAGATCCTCTATACGGCAGCCATTTTCGGTGCCTGTATAGCGAGGAATCCGTCCTAGAAAACAGCAGGGGGCCATTTTCTTCAGCCGGCAGCCATTTTGAAACCAGATGATCAGCTGTTTGCTGATTGTTGTAAAGGGAAAATCCATTCCCGAAGCAGGGAACCGATCATCATTAAATTAAAAAAAAAACCATTTAAAACATCGTTTTGCGATCATAAAAGTGATTGCAAAAACCTAATCGTATAGTGATTTCCTCGTTAAGCAAGGCAATCGCTAAGTGAGGCACAACTGTATACGAATGCCAGGAGTATGGGAAACAAACGAGAACTGGAAATCCTAGTTCAGGAGGGTAAATCCTAGTTCAGGAGGGACTTGATAGGAATAACTGGAACTTGGTGGAATGATTCCCATAACTGGAATACAGCAATCAAAGGATATAAATTGTTTAAAAAGAACATAAAGAATAGAAAGGGAGGTGGAGTAGCACTGTATGTCAAAAACACATTCCTGCCTAAGATGAGGATGAGCTTGGTTGTCCCATCGAGAGCCTCTGGATTAATATAAATGCAGGGGAGGGGATCAAAAGAAACATGGCCGTTGGAGTCTACTGCAGACTGTCCAATAAAGAAGAGGCAGATGAAACTTTTGAAAAACCAATTACAAGAATTGGCTGATAATTTTCTGCTACATAAAAGTGGACGAAGAAACCAGAGGAGTAGAGATCCTGGATTTGATCTTATCCAATAGAGATGACGTGGTGGCAGGAGTGGGCAGCCCCTTCCAACACAATCGTTTCTATGATTGTATGATTCTACAGTACTTCTTATTTGGATTATGTAAAAGCAAGTGGTCTTTAAAAGGCTGAAATCACCTCCAAAGAAAAGAACACAGGACTAGTTTTAGATCAGGTCAATTTACATGCTGTTTAGCTTCTTCATGAGCAAATACAGCCTTCTTGCCTGTTTTCTATTTGCTTGTCAAATACCAGCTGCCTCCCCCTGCCAAAAATGGCACTAAACCCACCATTTTAACCTAACATCTACCCACAATTACTGCTGAAATAAGTCAGCAATTTTGAGTTATACAAGCACAAAGGAAAACATCTGTAACCAATCACCATTTTTCTTTTCTTTTCCTCACTGCCTCGCTCTTTCCTTTTGGCCATTTTACATGGTGAAGCTTTGTGTGCAGTTTGTCGCAACCCTTGCCTGAAATACTAGTTCTAATATTTTTTTAAAAAAATCTCTCAAGGCTGAGAAACACATATGCATAAGAAGTTTAGCCTGGAGAGAGAAAAATTTACAGGTGACTCATAGCCCTCTGAAAAATTGGGATTTATAACAGAAATGCTGGTAATTTATTTTATTTTATTTATTCGATTTATATCCCGCCCATCTGGTATATTCTACCAGGTATTTAGACAAATAGGTTTTCCTAGTTATCTCGTGTCTCATTTGTGCTCGCTGTACTGTAGAAATCTATACTGTAGAAATCTACATGTCAGTCACAGTACAGAGTTTATCAGGAAGTCTTTTATGAAGCTACTGAAATTACTCTGATCAGACCACCCTGTATGAGCATAAAGCAAAATTTTTGCCACCAATTTAGCTTTGATTTGCATCAGAAATGCACAATGCAAAACACAAGTGGTCCGCAGGGCATGATTAACTTTAGCAAACACTATTTGCTGCAATTTTAATTCAAGCTTTAAATGGCATCTTAGAATGCAACATAATCAGTGCTTGGAAAAGTTACTTTTAAAACTTCTAATTGCAGATTCCCCCAACAAGGGAGTCATTGCCCAACAAGCCCTTTTTTAAAGCTGGGGACAGAATGTTGGAAATTAGCTGTTACCAAGATAGAAACATTTTTACTTGCATTATTAACAAAATCCCACATAAACCGATGGGTGAAAGAGACTTTCTGAATCAGCTGGAGATAAAAAAAATATCTAACAACCAGTTTTCCCGACATGTCTCAATCTGGACCTTAAAAAAAAATTTTTTGTGTCCCTTCACTGGATACTTGCATGTGATTGTGTCCTGTGTGGCAGAGACCTATTGCAAAAAGAATCTTTTCGGGCCTTTATTAGAACGCCTTTTTGCAAAAGACTTCATCTTGTGCCAACTTTCTTGTCTTTTAAATTAGTCATAAAATGAATGTTAGTGTCTGGTATTATAGCTTCATTGTCAACTTTTGATAAGTTTAAAAGATTTTTATTTATTTATTTATTTATTTATGTATTTATTTATTTATTTATTTATTTATTTATTTATTTAACTATATCAACATATTTGGGGGGGGTGAAAATTGGCTATTTGTTATGTGGCTGGGCGCAAAACAAAATCTTGACAAAAGATTAGGGTTGTGTGAAGAAAATAAATCCAAAACTTCAAAGAGGACCTGTCACTTTATTCAACAGTAGCATGTGTGTGTGTGTTTTGAATTTTTGAATTAAAAATAATGTCCTCCTAGCCAATCATCCTGGAATGTCTGGGGAGGGACGCCACATCACAATACAAAGCTGCCCCCACAACTTTCCATCATGGGCCCCTTCCTGAAATGCCATGGAAGCAACCCAGTGTCAAAGCATAACAGAATCATGGAATTGTAATGCTGGCAGGGTCACTGAGTCCAGTCCCCTGCTGAAGCAGGAAATCTGCAGTTACAGAATCCCTGAAAGGTGGCTCTCCAACTTTTGCTTTAAAAAAAAACTCCAAAGTCTTTACTGGCAAGTGGTACTGACTTCATCCACTTGTGACAGGATCAAGATGGTAATAACAGTTCACTTCTGGGTCCCAGAAGTCTGAGTAGATAATAACATGGCTTCTATAGCCACCACAAATCTAACAGTGCTAACAGCAATATTACTTATTATTTATTTATTTATTTATTTATTTATTTATTTATTTATTTATTTATTTATTTATTATGCCACTTTTCTATTGGTAATGGACCAAAGGCAGCTCACATATTAAACAAAATAATAATAACCATAATAAACCAGGGAGAGATATGCAGGAAAATAAGGAAAAAAGAGGACAAGTGAATAAAGGAGGGAAGGGGGAAAGGAAAGGGGAGAGAAGGAAAAGGGGCAAGAAAAACCGAAAATGGAGAAAGGAATTGGGAAGTGAAAATGTAAAAAGGGAGGGACGAAGGACTGCAGGTGACATATACTACCAGGTTGCACATTGACAAACGAAAAAAAAAATAGTAATATATCACTTACGAATTATTAAAAGGAAAAAATAAAATTTTAGGGCGGTGTGGACCCAGGAACAAGATGACAAAGGAATCAATTTATACGAGATGGCACGTGTAGGCTACAGAACCAGTTACACATAGCAAGAAATGGACTAAGAGCCTTTTGAACCGGCCCAGCATTATACCGTATATCCCACGTGATTATACATAGAAACATATCAATATAAAAAAAGGAGGAAAAGGAAACAATTCAAATAGTCCAATACCTTGGATTCTTCACCCAAATTCTTCACAGTGGGCCATCAAGTGGCCAATATCCTTATGGGCAAGGTAATAGGAACGTGACCATTCGAAAGAGTTCCCCTGCATGGCTTTGAGCAGATGGAACAGCCGCAGAAAAAAAGCCATTTCTTTTCTGCCACCACTTTCATAGAGCAGGCCTTCCAAGGAGCTCGAACTCATGTTCAGTAGCATCCACTCCAAGTTTTCTACCATTGTCACTCTAGTCTGCATCCTACTTGTTTCTTCACTGCCAGCTCCCGGGTAAATCAGGAACTAGTTTAGGACGGATTGTGTCCACGACCCTGGCCACTTCCCCATTGCAGAGGTCAGCTGGGGGGCTTCAACAGAATCGCCAGCCGAGGTGACAGGAAACTCTCCAAGCGCCATGAGGAAGCCATTTGGATCCATAAATCCCCCCCGGGGTGGACCATCTTAATTAGTCCCCCAAACCCTCCAGAGATTGTCAGTTCCAGTAAATCTGAAGCAGATTTACAATAAATCAGTAAGCCTAATAGTAGTCATATAGTACCTTAAATTGTTCAGAACACTTTTACATGTTATCATTATGATTATATGTTCTTGCTAGTACCAGAAACAGGCACCGTTGTATATCAAGCACTAGAGAACTAAGCGGCAGGAGGGCATTATTGCATTGACATCCTGCCTGTCCGCTTCTCATTTGGTCATTGTGGGAACAGAATGCTGGACCAACTAAATGTCTGGTCTGGTCAAGCTGGGCTCTTCTTGTGAACTTAATGCAGTAATTCTTAAAACAGTCTCAAAAAAAAAAGTATATCAGTATCATTAGTCCATACTACAGATGATGGGCTAAATCTAAGACGTGGTTTGTCTACGGCTGAGACCTCTGAACCACAGACTTCCAATTTTATAATCCGTCTCTTAGCCACTACTTAATTCTCAAATAATAGATTAAGGATAAACCACAACACTAATGGGAGGAAAAATTCTACCATTAATTTCTAATCTTGGTTCTAAACTCTTTGCTACAGTTGGGCTGTCATAAAGAGAGGAACACCTTTAAAATGTCTGATAATCACAGGAGGATATTTCTAAACCTCTTGCAATTGAGCAAATCAGATTATCAAAGCATGAAAAGTGACACAGAGCAACAAGACCTCTGTAATTTCTGTAATGTAGCAGTCATGACAGCCAGGACAAAAGTGGGTGGTTTAAGGACTTTCGCGTCAGGAAAGGAAAGGAAAAGATGGCAATTGTTTTAGCAGGTGTGTGCAAATGGGCTGTAACAAAAGTGCTAATGTAAAAACCACTTTGGAAAAAAAAGACTTGCATAATCTCAGAGACATGCCAAAACCGTAGGCATACTAGGAGCCCCTGTCCAGTAACATTTCCCTCTCTCGGAATAAATTGATCAGAAATTTTCAGACTAGATCCAGGTAAGAAGGGATCTCCATTTCAAAAAGTATTGAAGAACACAAAGGAACCTAAGCAAAACGATGCTTGAAAGATTTACTCTGCCCTGACCCGCACAGCCAGCTAATGCTTCTACGATTTTCTCAGAGGGCCAATTAATGTTCCTGGAATAGTTGCCAAAGTACTTGCAGGGTGTTTTGGGGGGAAAAAACCTTTTTCAGCAACATCAAAAGACAACTGTCAGCAATTTTTGCTGACTGCTTTGAAAGGGGTCAAAAGTGCTCATATGTTCAACATATCATGCCCTCCATGTGAACCGATGCTGTTTGCCCCATTATGTCTGTATATAACAAAACTTGACTACCCATATAGTCATATGACATCATCCCATACGCTGCCGCAAGATCTCTGATTGGCCAGAGATCATGGACTGATCTAGGAAGCTCATGCTCTCTCTTTCTATGAGCCAGTTGCTGGGAGGCACAGCCAGGATAAGAGAGAGCAAGTCAGTTTTCAGGACTCATCGAAATACCAGAAGCAAAGAGATGAGTCAGAGCTCAACCAGATCATGTTTGGCCACAGATCTACTGAGATCTCAGGCCTTCATAGACTCCTGGCTACGCAGGAGGAGCTAATCGGCACCTCGAATATAAAAAGTTCACTCATGAGCTGGACGATAGCATTACTAGATCACTTTAAAGTAACAAATTCAATGAGCATTTGAGTTCTCCAGAATTCTTCATCAGAAAAGGATGGCATAAAACTTTGGGCAAATAATTCTAAAATTGTGTCGGATGTGATTCCTTTGGTTTATGAAGCCAGACTACCGCCACCCCCCGCCCAAAAAAATGAAGTTTAGATTTCACATGAAATACAAGTGACCGAGGAAAAAACTTTCTTTCTCCCACTGCTGACAAGAATTAGACTTGGCCCTCTGACCCCTGTTTGCCTTATTTGCCAAACACATGCCACATTTTAGGAGGCTTTGGGCAAAAAATAAAAAAAAAATGAAAGATGGGTCTCGTTTTTACAAAAACAAAAATAGGAGAATGCATTGTGGTAGCATAAGCAGTCAATTACAGCCTGGTTGATATTTTTATGCAGTAGATGGGATAAGACCAAATCCTCACTTTAAAAACCTCATTTAAAAATTGAATCTTTTGTCTTTGTGGGGAGCCAGACTTCATGAGCCAAGACCATGATATCTGGTCGGATTTCTGAACTATTTAGCTTTACCCCCAAGTTTTATATCTTCCTTTCCCAGTGAAGAGTATTGGAAAACCCAGACCCTTATCTTATTTGCGATCCACAGCATTAGGGTTAGTGTTAGCTAACATTCCAGAACGGGGAAATATACTTTTTAGACAACAACTCACAGAATCCCTCAACAAATGCAGGGAACTGTAGTCTGAAAGGGGACTTTGCCAAATTCTAAGCCTTTCATTTCTTAAGGGATGATGGAACTCTAGCCCAGGGGCCCACCGAGGGAATCCACTTCACAAGTATTGTTGTTACTTCTGATCACTAACCAAAAGCAACAGCTAAGAGACTATTGAGTCCTGGAAGCTGTTGTACAGAACTGGGCTCTAGTTGTTGCCTGTAACATTGCACTTTACTTCTGAGTAAATGTGCTTAAAATTCATCTATGTTTCACATGCTTGGTATCGATGTATTGGTAAGAATTACATCTATTTCCATCCACGGTTGAGTGCTATGTCCCATTTAATAGCTGAAACAGATTTCCCATAATTGGAGTCCCAATTTAATTAATCAAGAAAAATAACCAAGCAATTAGAAGATTTTTTTTTAAAATGAGCAACATGTCAAGCATTGGATGGCACTGAAGACTTAATATTATTCTCACATTGAGGGATTTGCTAGAAGACATTTCTTGACCCAAAGCTCAGAACAAGGTAGCATTTTGTATCTCCCTAGCAATTATTGCTTGGCTTTTATCTGGATTTTCTGCCAAATATCTGCCAGATATTAAAAATACCTGTAAACCAAATTATCTGGTTCCTTCTCACATCAGTGCTACAGAGGCCTATGGGTTGTGCTCGGATCTTCTTGTAACCCACATCAGATTCAAGGGCAGCAGCTTCTGCGCGAACTGCAAAGGAGTGCAAAATGTTGTTCTCGTGTTCTATTACTAAAAAATCTACCTTCTTTTGATGTGATCTGGAAGAGAACAGGCCAGACTAGAGAGATTGCTTTCATATCTTAATTTTTCCCTTGAGGAAGAGCTTGTATGTTTGAAATGTGTCAGGGAATTAAGATGGTAATAAATTATTTTCTGCACCTGGTGGTTTCTGTCTTATAGAATTCTTCACTCGGTGCAGTGGCTCCTAAAATCCTCCCTCCATCTGCAGAACCCAACAAATGCTTAACACGTGTCCCTGAGTGTTTGAGACATGTGTCTTCCCTTCACACTGAATGTGTTCGTTGCAGCAAACATCATTATACATATGGCAAACGGCAGCATATACCATGAGCTTTTCCTCAGAATTTGTAATTAGTAGGATCGCTAAAAATGGTGTCTCGTTAGATGGTCTACATTTTAATGGTGTAAAACCTTTGCATTTATACAATTCCACATTTTCTTGTTAGGAGGGGGAAAGAGGAAATTTCCCCCAAACCACTGCATTTTCATAAAAATTTCTAAGAAGTCAAAAGGTAAGTAGGCCAGCTTCATGCTACAATAAAGTGTACTTTCCCCTCTTTACAAGCTCTCCAGCTGTTTATGCAAAAATGTAGCTGTAACAATAAAAGCCAGTTGATAGTTTCTGTACATTCATTTCACTGTAATGAAATCTTTTCTACATCCTGTCTCGGAACTGCCTTCCCCAGAGGGGTGCCATGGTATTCTGCACTTAGTGACAATATTAGTTTGTTTTGCAGGTTGGAAATACTATATAGTACCACGTGGATTGCACTACATTTTACATCCTGATATACGTAAATGATTGAATGTTAACATTCCCAAGAACAGACCCAAATATTTCACTATCATAGAATCCAAAATGTGCATCTGATGGCATTGAAAATTCAAAGCATGGGTTTCAGGCTACACTTTGCAGTGTATGATTTAAGAATCATCTGGACCATTCAGATTTCATCCCAGAGATTATCTTCTTCAATAATCTACTGTTGTTAGGCTAACTCTGACATTCTGCTTTACAGCTGAAATCAAATTTCCAAAGTTTAGAAAAAGAAGGCTATTTCTGCACCTATGTTTTCCTCTGTGTTTGCCATTTGTGCTCTGCTATATTGTTGGAAATAAGAGGAACCTGTTGTGACAAGATCTGCCTGAACTTTAAAAAAATCTGGTTCCATTAATTTTCCAATTTGCAAGATAGTTTGGTATCCCAGGCAGCAAAAAGAATGTTACACAAGTCTCTTAGAAAATATCTCTCAAGCTGTGCAGAGTAGCTACTTGGGGTTCCCTGATGTTTTGGAGGGTATCCTGGAAGAATGCCAACTAAAACCCAGCTGCAACATGACCCAGTTTCTTGTGCCAACTAAGTAATTCCCCGTAAGCATCACGCAGCCAAGATTTAGTAATGAAGCGGATGTAGGTGAACACGTTGAAGCTTAATAATCCAGACAAGTCAGAGGTACTCCTGGTCATTCAAAGCACAGATCAGAGAACTGGGATACAACCTGTGCTGAATGGGATGGCATTCTCCTGAAAACTCAGGTTCACAACCTGAGTGTACTGCTGGATTCATCCCTTTTACTTCGATGTCCAAGTTTCAGCATTGGCCAGGAGCGCATTTGCACAGATAGTTAGTGTGACAGCTTTAAAATGTCAGTCCAGGCTATGTGAAATGCCATCAGAATAAACTTTTGTTCTATTTTATTTTAATATTCTAGTGCATTTTTAACTATAATGTAAATTGTGGTGGGTCACAGTTTTGGTGAAAGAGTGGCTTAGGCTTATAAAAAACAAAAGCACTAAAACTGAGTCCCTAAAGATATGGAGCATCTTAAAAGATCTGACAAAAATCCAACTCTGCTCCCTATTTGGTGCCTTTCCCAGAATGTGTCCCTACGTACATTTCTTTTTATAAGACATATTTAATTTTACTCTATCCAACTAATTTTAGAGGGGGAACCATGGAATTAACTATTCTTTTTTGAGAATTCTATCTTAGTGGAGCCAATGACACCTTTGAAATATTAGAGCAGGAGACTAATTGTTGCCGTTTTATAAAAGACGGAATCTTGAAGGTAAAATTCATACAGACTTACAACTCCCGTATCTTTCAAACATACATCATCTGTGACTCGCACTGTCAAGCAAGTCAGTTATGTATTTATCATATTTATTAATTTCATTTCTACACCGCCTCATTAGGGCATGGCACTATTCTGGGCAGTGAACAACAGAAAAACTAGCAAAAAAATGAAATAATATGGTCAGAAGGTCATAAAATTAGCAGACAGAATTGGGCAAATTAAATCACCGTCACACAACATTTCTACTTCAGCAGCAGTTTAAATAGGACCCCCCTATAAAGGCTGGGAAGAGATTCTATCATCTCAAGTCAAGTCAAACTGACGTGGAGAAGAAAACATCTTGCATTTGTTGAGATAAAAGATGAAACTAGGGGTCTTATGTGCACCCTCACAAATGGTGTCACCATTGTTGATATCATGGAAGGTGTAGCACCCACCCAAAAGAAGCTGCTATGAAAAAATGTTTGAGACCAGCTCTTGAGCTACTTGAAGAGCTAATGATGTGAGCATCTGCATCTGGTAAAGTAACTGGAATAGAGCATTCTGTATACCGGATAACAGGTGTAACAGACTGGATACTTAGTGGTAGTGCAAACCAGTAGAAGAGAAGAGGCAGAAAGGTTTACTCCTATACAACATCTCACTGTATCTGATTTGATCTGTGTTCTCAAGACATACCCAACAATGTCCCAGAAAGACCAAAAAAATCATGCACACAGTACAATTCCAAGCTCCCCTCTTCAAAATAAAATAAGAAGTTGCCTTTAAGAAGAAAGGTGGGATAAAAGTATTTTAAATGAGTAAATAAATAAGCAACAATAAAAGGAGTACTAAGAGCTGAACACAATATACCAGATGCTCATGAAAAAAGACCAGATCTACTCAGGGTAAGCAATGTTGTATATTCGCTGGAGAAAATCTCAAAATAATCAGCGAGGAACATAGGACAAACAGCAGAACAAATGCCCATCTGGCCATCCTCTTCGTGTGTTTAACTTGTACCTCTTATTAATCATTTTGTAAGCAACCTTGGGTTTCTGCAAAGGAGGAAAGGCATGATATAAAGGAAATCCATCCATCCATCAATGCCATGCAAGGTGACACATTCCTTATCTACCGCTCAGAGTGGTATAAATATACCAGATGGGCGGGATATAAATCAAATAAATAAATAAATAAATAAAATTTATAACTGCAGATCGACCTTGGTGGCAGCAGCTTCTGTCTGAAGAACAAGGAGAAGGGGGAACAATGTTATTTAATCATCAAAGGACTCAGAATGTGGCTGGCACTGTAAAGAAGTACATGTTGGAGCACGGTTCCTCCTTAGTCATTCCAAACAGACAGATTGCATGGAAATATAAACTGAATTCATGATCAGACTGTTTCCATTAGTACAGTGGTGCCTCGCTTAACGAGTGCACCGTATAGCGATGTTTCCGTATAGCGATCCCTTTTTCGGGATCGCTATACGGAAACATCCCCGATCGTCGCAATGGGGAAAACCCGCATTGCGAAGATCGGGTATTGCGGTGGCCATTTTGGAGCCGCCGAACAGCTGATTGGTGGTTCCAAAATGGCCGCCGGAAGCCCGGAAATGGCTGCCGGCAGCCGTTTTCGCGCCCTGCCCTCGCTTAGCGAAGGCGCGAAAATGGCTGCCGGCACCTGGCATCCTCGCTGAACGGGTAAGTAACAAAGGTACTGGAACGCATTAAACGAAGTTTAATGCGTTCCAATACATTTCCCCTACCCGTTTAGCGACGATTTCGCATAGCGAGGGTTAATCCAGAACGGATTAACCTCGCTATGCGGGGCACCACTGTATATTAATTCTCACTGAGGTAGGTCAGTGTTTGTTGCACATTCAAGAATTATGAGCCTGGAATATCACATTACTTTGTGTTTCAGCAACATCGGTAGTTATTCACTAAGTTTTATTACTGGAGCATAAGAACTAGGAGGTTGTGTCAATGGTTTCATTTTGAGGAAGGCTATGAAGGAAACCTGATAGGTGGGATCATACAAAAATGTTCAACCATGAGATTCGAAGGTATCTGAATTTTTTCCGCAAAACTGCCATCTTTCTGTCCCTTAAAAAAAGCATAATCACTAGATTTTCCTCAGACCTTTCCAGGCTGACTCGGTGGAAATTGCAAACCATTATTAGAAAGCTCTTTCAAAAAAAAAGAAAAAAAAAGCAAGCAGCAGTTCTCCTACACAGCTTTATAGAAGGACCTGCTCACTACAATTTAACCAGCACCCAAGTGTCTCTCTTAACTGGGGATCATTCCAAAAAAGCTTTTTTGTACACCTGTTTGTAGCTTAAGCCAGAATTATGAATATCTTTCTAAGCATAAATCTTACACAACAATGTAGCCAGAAGGTGAAATTCCTTCTCCTTTAAGCTTTTGCTTCTACAATGGAACTTCTCAATGAGAATTAAGAGGTTAAATGAGCTCTAAAATCCTTCCCAGTCTATCCACACCAATTCTACTGCAGAATTCCATGCCAGTCCTTTCCATCACACATAACCATACACAATACCTAAGATCTTCAAACATATATCTTACTAGTGTTACATAGCTAGAAATTAGGCTGCTGCTGAGCTGTGCTTTATCATTGAGTCTGCAATCCTAAATGTTTTATAAACAGAGTAACCCAGAGTTGGTTCAGGAGGCCGTATCTCTGAATGAATATGCTTAAGACTGTACTGTAGGTCTTCAAAGCGTACGTGGGCAACTTCATACCTTGGAATATCTCTAAAATATGTCATTTTAATAAAAGAAATTACCTTGCTATGAAAAGAGCGGATAATTTCATCATATAAGATGAACCTTAAAGCGAGTAAAAGGTTAACAGAAGATAGGTGAACTGCAAGAAGGTACCAGAAGAGAATTTAATGTTATAAATAATTTTTCCAACATGTAGATGTTGTGAAAGTTGGGGTTCAGGCCATACTATGGGACTGAGACATTTCTGGTTGCTCCGCTTGATTACCTCTTACAGGAGGTCAACCAGAAGAGTGTGACCCTGTTGGCTGTCCTGGATCTCTCAGCGGCCTTCAGTATCATTGATCACGGTATCTTCCTGGACCGGTTGTCAAGTCTGGGGTTTTGGGGTACAGCATTTTGCTGGCTGTGCTCACTCCTCAAGGGCCGGTGCCAAATGATTCAGGTTGCCGATGCTGTTTCACCCCCATGGGTCTTACTGTGTGGAGTCCCACAGGGGTCAATCATTTCTCCTTTCTGTTCAATAGCTAGACGAGGCTGCCAGGGGAGACCGTTCAGAGATTTGGGGTGTGCTATCATCAGTATGCCGATATCACATAGGTCTACCTCTCTTTTTCATCCACTCCCTCAGATCTACCACCCATTCCACCTGCACCTCCCAAATCTTGATGTTTTTGGTGGCCACCCTGAGGGAGTCTCAGAGCATTCACAGTGGCAACCACTACTTTACAGAATACATTATCAGTGGTAGTGTGTAAGGTCGCCCTCCTAATGTTCAGAAGGCAGATAAAGATTCTGCTTTTTCAGCCAAGCTTTTGAGAATCTTCTTCCTGTTTTGAACTATTGAATCGTTATAATTTACCTTATTGTCATTGGGGGTTTCTATGTCTATGTCAGGGACGTGGTGCCAGTGCTGCAAGGTTGGAAAACCAGCCGTCGTAAGAGCAAATCCATGCAATGGAGTGAGCGCCCGTCACTTGTCCCAGCTCCCACCTAGCAGTTCGAAAGCATGCAAATGCAAGTAGATAAATAGGGACCACCTCAGTGGGAAGGTGACAGCATTCCGTGTCTAGTCGCGCTGGCCACGTGACCACGGAAACTGTCTACAGACAAACGCTGGCTTTATGGCTTGGAAACGGGGATGAGCACCGCCCTCTAGAGTCCAGCACAACTGGATAAATTGTCAAGGGGAACCTTTAGCTTTAGCTTTACCTTTACCTATGTCTGTTTGACTAGTCTGTAGGGGTGGGTTTCTTTTTTCGGTGGGTTTTTTTTCCTGTTTACATTTCCTGTTTATATTCTGTTGTATACTGCCCAGAGTAATGATCTGCCCCTAGATGGGAGTTATAGACATTTAACAAATAAATAAAGTCTGCCTATACAGGAATTGTTGAACTGCAGCCCCCCTTGTGCGTGGTGATGGGTGACTACAACAACAGGCCAATAAGATGCAGAAAGCCATTTGTGTGCCCATACATATGTTGTTGTTATGTGCCATCAAGCTGCTTCTGACTTAGGGTGACCCTATGAATGAGAAACCTATACGTGGGATAGGAAGCAACAGTTAGAACTGGATATGGAACAACTGATGGGTTCAATATTGGGAAAGGAGTACGACAAGGCTGTATATTGTCCCCCAGCTTATTTAACTTATATGCAGAATACATCATGCGAAACGCAGGACTGGAGGAATCCCAAATTGGAATTAAGATTGCCGGAAGAAATATCAACAACCTCCGATATGCAGATGATACCACTCTGATGGCAGAAAGTGAGGAGGAATTAAAGAACCTTGTAATGAGGGTGAAAGAGGAGAGTGCAAAAAACAGTCTGAAGCTCAATATCAAAACAACTAAGATTATGGCCACTGGTCCCATCATCATAGGCATCCTTCAGTCTCGAGAGACTATGGTAACGTGCTCTGTATGGAGGACTTGGAACAGCGTCTAATGTTTTGACGCTGTACACAAACCTGGAGTGTCCTCTCCAGGGCACGAAGCCTAGGTAAAATAATATGGAGGATAGGCTGTTACCCAAGCAGCAGATCCCCCCCTCTCCACATCGCTGAAATAGTCCAATGGAAAGGCAAGCGCCAATACAACTGGCTCCAGCAACGTCGCAGGAGTTGACAGAACAACACGAACTGCCTCCGGGACTCCTGCTCCGGATTTTGCCTCGAGGTTAATTCCTGAAGCCTTTTCCATCAGTAAAAACTATGAAAATACGCTATCAAGTCAATCCTGGCATACAAAACCCCTTTCTAGGGTTTTCTTGATACAGCTTAAAAGTCTCTTCTTTTTCCAGCAGTCTAGGACTGTGTAGTTTGTCGAAAGGGGACAAGTTGGCTCTTCATAAGAGACGCAGAGTAGGGAACTGAACCCCCAAGCTCTTGCTCTGTAGCCAAATACCCAAGCTCACTGAGCTATTCAGTCAGCCTCTGGTAAAAGTCTTTGCTGTAGAAACTTGAGCATCTCTTTGCTTGCACGGTAAACTACTGAGATGATCCCATGGTTATTGCAGTCTGTGGTGTCTTCTTTCTCAAACTGGAGTCTATATTGTACACTTTTAGGCGGTTTTATTTTTCATATTTGTTGTGAAATTCTTCTTAGGATTTGAACAGATTCAACCTTTGTAACCCCCTTTTTTATTTTGTATCCCATCTACTTCTAGAGTGATTTCGTTGATTCTTCCAGTCATTGATTCCTGACATCCATATATGAAAAAACACGTTAGAAACTGAGGTACATAGAACATTTAAATCTTCCATCACCTCGCAGCTACCTAATTTTTCCCTCCAGGCACATCAGTAATAGTCCCAAGACATCCACCCTGTTGCATGGCAAAAGATTTCTTTTTCTTAATAACTCTACGAGCATGGCAGCTCTTCATCTTCAGTCCATTACATCATCATTATCAAAGTCAAAAGGAAATTAATTTTGTTTTCCAAAGGCTTGGCAATAGGTCGGGGCTCTGCGCTTTGCCTGACATCTGTTGTTTTTCTACGTAGGTCATTCTCCGAAGCAGAGTTTTTCCTTCTGACTTTCTTCTCATAACAGTTTATCATGCTACGCTGTTTGCCAGAGAAATAAAACGTGCAGTGAGATTTCTCACTGGCCCTGTAAAAAAAAGTGTAAAGCTAACCCTAAAGCTGATAGTCATCGTCTATATTTCATTTTCAAAATAGTTTTGCTCGTTCGCCAAAAAGCAGGCGGGGAGCAGGAGAACTTCTCACCAAAGACTGTCAAGCAAAAACAGGCTCTCTTGGTCTTTGGCTGAAATTTATTACCCTCTCTGCAGCACTTTGTTTTAACAGATGGGGCTTTATCAGCAGGTTCTGTGGGCAGCCTACCAGTTTCCTTCAGGAATGGGGGAGTGCCTCTGTTTGCTTGGGCTCTTATCTTTGTACTTAAAACTATATTTGGGCCACAACATTCTAGCCGGTTTTATCTTCCTTTATTGATACAAAAGATAAAAAAAAGATAAATATATGTTCTCCTAAATACATCCAGGATACTTCTCATTAGCCATTTCCATGTAAGGACGTCACATACAGGACGGCTGTCGTATATTTTGAGTCGACTAAATATCCCTTTGTTTGGCTCCAGCACACATTAAGAATGGGGTTTGGGGTTAGCTGCAGAGCTCCATTAAGATTTTTGAAAGAAGAGTTACCCAAATATCCAGACTGCTAATGTTAAAAAAAATTATAGGAATTTCAGAGGAGGGTAGTAGTGGTGGTTATTTTTTGTCAACAACCCCAAATTATCCTTTTAGTAAGCAAACAGCATTCCAAACAGTGAGTGATGAGAAAACTGTGGGTGTTAACTAGAGGTAACAGCAATAGTTGTTTTAGATTTCTCAAAAAAGGGAAAGGTGACAGGAAGTACAAGAGACTTGCCCCTTGCCACTTTCTTGATATTTAATCCACTACATATATGATCAGGGCTGCTTGCTCAGTTTCAGGAGATTGTGCATTTCTGCAACAGATGTTGAAAATGAGTGGCACAGGTCATCATCAGTCAGGTGGTGTCATCAAGTGCAGCCAAAGACCTTGAGATCTTTTTCTCAAATGTTGAGGTTTCAGCTCAATAACTGCAAAACACACACATACACACAAGCAACCAAAAAGCTAGTCTCTTTTGATTTTACTTCACCTAGGAGTGTGGTCGTTGCTACAGTACAGATGCAAAAAAGAGGGCAGAATTATTCCATCAGCTCTGGCCATCCCACAACTGTCACCATATATCCGCTGTTTCATGAAATCAGTAAATCCATATCTCCGAGCTGGCAATTTATACTGACCTGAACACCAAGGGAAACAGCAGGTGACCGGGAACAAGGTGTAAAAGAGAATGTAAATGGCAAAGACAACAGGTGATGATATTGGCAAAGGAGGAAGTGGAAGGCTAAGAGGGAGAAGCTGAAGGAGCAATGTTGCTAATATTATCCACCGTGAGAACAGCTGAAAGGTAGCATCCTGGGCTAAAGAAAACAGAGGTGTGGGAATCACATAACAGTTTGATCTGTGATCGTACAGTACAACGATCAAGGTGGAACAATCATCCTGTCTGGTCACATAGTATCACAGGAGCTAAGATATAAACAAAGCCAAGAATATGTGCCCCCCATAACCCCCCCATAACCAACCAGGTTGACTGAGGAGATGAGAAGCCTCTCCCCTTAGAGTTGTTCTTCCTAGACGTCCTAATTATCATTTCTCAAAAGTAAAAAAGATCCTAACATAGAATCACTGGGGAATACAATAGGGCTATGAATCATCACCACAGTCATCTTAGAACTGCAGAGCTGGATCAGACCCTATGAAGACTATCGAGTCCAGCTCTGTCAAGGAGGCAGAGTGAGGAATCAAACTCCCAACCTCTGGCTCCCTAAACCACTGAGTTGGCCAGCCATGATGCTGCAACTGTTGTCACAACTGTACGGGCTTTTTTCCTTACTACCGAATGAAAGAATGAAGGGAAACTGTGGAAAGCAAAAAGCAAAAAGAGAGGTTACCTACCTGTAACCATAGTTCTTCTAGTGGTCCTCCGTGAATCCACACAATTGGGTTGTTCTGCGCCTGCGCTGAACCTCTTGGAGCCACATCTAAAGACACATGATTAGTGGGACGTTTCCCCATGGAGCGCAACCACCAAAACAGCTCTTCCAAAACCAGCATCATCCCATAATGACATTGAGACGATAATGCCTGACAAAGGTCGATGGAGCAGACCATGTCGCTGCACGGCTGATGTGAGGGAGTTCAACATCTTTATCAATGACTTAGATGAAGGAATAGAGTACGCTGATTAAATTTGCAGATGATACCAAATTGGGAAGGATTGCTAATTCCCCAGAGGACAGGATTAAAATTCAAAATGACCTTGACAGATTAGAGTCCTGGGCCAAAACTAACAAAATGAATTTCAACAGGGAGAAATGTAAGGTCATTGTATTGCCTGGCAGATAGGAAGGAGTTCAATCCAACACTGAAAGGCAGTAGATGTTGACAGCACTCTGGTAGAATGGGCCATTAAATGTTCAGGAGGTGTTTCGCCAATTAGCTCATACGCCAATGAGATAGCTTGGGCAATCTGTCTATAGATTGTGGTGAAGCTGGAGCCCCTTTATGGGGATCGTGAAAACACAGAAAGAGTCTCTATGTTTTTCTGCATGTGTATGGAGCATACACTTGAGAGGTGTTGACGGAGATGGAAATAGGGTAGGTAGAATTATCGGTTGATTGAGGTGAAATTCAGATACAACTTGGGGTAAGAAGGACACATCAAAGTAAAGGGTGAACTTATCAGGATGGAACTAAAGGAAGGATAGGTCAGATCAGAGGGCTACCAGTTAGCTAGCTCGGTTAGCAGATGTTATTGCCATGAGGAAAGACGTTTTCAAGGAAAGTAGTTTAAGATCACAGGTAACCATCGGTTCGAAGAGTGGTCGAGTACGTTTATTAAGGACAAGTTGTAAAGACCACTGCGGAATAGGAAGTTTGTGTGGTGGGCGAATATTGTTGAGTCTTTTAAGAAATTTTTTTACAGTTGAATGAGAAAACAATCTGGCCAATTCAGAATTAGGAGGCTGATGAGCAGAGATATAAACTTTCATGGTGGAATAAGAATAACCTTCCGAGAGGTTCAGCGCAGGCGCAAAACAACCCAATTGTGTGCATTTACAGAGGCCACAAAGAAGAAGAATTGTTTCTAGACTGGTTTTTAATTCACAAGCAAGCGTATTAGGCCTCTTGGGAGCATCATCCAGCTGCAAAAAAAATCTCATTAAGTCCCTTTCATGGGTCCCCATCTCTCTGTGTTACCCTGTGCTAGGGACCACATGCCCTTCTGAAGAATGGCCATGCTTCAATTACTTCATCTGCGTATAAATTTCATAGTTATTTGAAACACATGCAAAAAGCAGATACCAATGTACTCTAAAATTGATTAAATATCTGCCTCATTAAGTATAAAACCTGCAGTGTAAGAGGCCCCACTAGACTCTTCACTTTGCATTAAGACTGCTAACTTTTGCCAACAAAATACTGTTCTCATTTGGCTTGAGTTTAAGGGTGCCACATCTGTACTGTAGCAGCTGGCCTATTTCCATGAGAAGTGGACTTACAAAAAGCTGAGTTATCACAATCTCTTTACTTTCCTTTGAGCGGGGAGAATTGGAAGTCAGAGGACTTTCCTGACAAGAAACAGTGTGGATTTAGATTATCAGTGAGGAACTGAAACCATAACAAAGAGGGATTCCAGCAAAAGGGCCATTACACTGAATGCAATGAGACCACACAAAAAAAGTTGCATGATCACCGTGCTTTGTCCTCTCCTATTCAGACTGTATCTCTAGTAGTTTAAATTACCATTACAGTGGTGCCTTGCTTAACGGGTGCCCCGTTTAACGACAAAATCACATAGCGATTAACTTTTTGCAATCGCTTTTGCGACCGCTTTGCAATGTTCCCTATGGGGAAAAATCGCTTTGCGATGATCGGTACCCTGTTTCGCTTACCGATCATCGCAAAGTGATGATTTTTTAACAGCTGATTGGCGGTTCCAAAATGGCTGCCGGGTAAAAAAATGGCCACCCACTGTTTTCCGGGACGGATTCCTCGCTTACTGGGCAGTGAAAATGGCCGCTGTATGGAGGATTTTCACTTAAAGGTGAGTCTGAAGCCCATAGGAACGCATTGAAGGGGTTTCAATGCGTTCCTATGGGCTTTTTCATATCGCATAGCGACAAACTCGCTTTGCAGCGATTTTTGCTGCACCGAGTATCATCACTATGCGAGGCACCATTGTACTAAGGATGACAGGGCTTAAACTGACCCTGAAGTTGGGACTCACCAGAGTAATGTGTTCTCATGGCTCACAGAGCCTCCATTAAGTGCAAGACTGATGGAAGATACAACACTAGCCCTATGATCCACTGGCAGTATACATCAGCATGCCGGGTCCAGATACATCAGCCCATGACCTTTGAGTAGCCATGACATAAATATGTTTATATGCTAGTTCATCAAACAGATAGTGTTGTTTTAGCACTGCAAATGCAAATCTGTGTAAAGAAACATGGTGTTTACATTGCTTGTTTTAAATAAATGTTGGCCAAAATCCTGTTGTGTCAGTTTTTGTCTTTCTATCTTTTAGTTTGTCCAACTTACAGGCAATCCATTTCATCACATGGAAGCCATGAAATGAGGAAGTCTTTCGTTACAAAAAAATCCTACCTGCCAGCAGAGGAGATTTTCAGTTATTTTAAAACTTCCTTCTTCGGACCCATGGATTCCACTCAATGAAATGGACTACTTGCTAGTTGGACAAGCCACAGGACATAAAAAGGAATATTCCAATTACTACAAATCTCTCCCACTGGTGACATCATCACCCTCCTGAAGGCACAACCTGTGCAACAGAATTTTAACTAATGCTATCCATGAGAAATCTGGAGATATCAAAGTAGGCAGTGATTCCCCAATATATGGAAACTTACTGTCTAAACAATGTTCAGAAACTGCAGCCCAAATGAAAAAGTCTGGCTACCCCCACCTACAATCCATGTCAATGGGAAACTTCCCAGAAAACTAAAATGAATTCTAAATTAACTTCTCCCAATCAAATGTCAATTTTCCTGGAGCCTGAATCCCTCAATAAAGTAAAGCAAAGCTAATCAGCCAGGAAGTTGGGATAGAAACCAAAAGGAAGAGCAAGAGGGCTGCAGAATTAAATGACTTGTTTCTTTGCATGTGAAATCCAGTGTAAAATACCTCCCTATAAATAGTTGCCCATAAACACAACTGCAGCAAACTTATTTCGTAAATGCCAGGGTCAAAGGCCTTAAATGTTTATAGCCTTGTAAACTCAAAGGCAAGTAAATTTATTATTTGAATGAGTTTCTGAGTATTGGCCACCATAAAAACCCTCCAAACTCTATACAAAAGGCCTCATCAATTCACTCCGCAGCTTTTCTGCATTCTGAGGGCCACCATTTACTTTGTAATTCAAGTAGGTATCCAAAAGTATGTGGCCATTTTGAATCTATTTTGCCACATATCGTTAACTTACTTTATCAGCTATTACTGTTGGGATCTACTCTGTAGCCCAGTGAATTATTAAAACGTCCAAAGCTGCAGCATCAGTACCATAGTTCTTGGAGGCTACATGATCTGGAGTAATGCCATCTTTTTTTATTTCATTAGCCAACCCACTAATCAAATTACAGTTTCATTTGTTGCAACACAGTTTGGCATATACAATAGCTAAAGCAAAAACCTAACTGCCAAAACAGAAAAGCAGAAGCTAACAATGCAATCAGTAGAGTAACCTCTACATTTATACAACAGGTTTACACCTCTTACATGAAAATATAGATATTTATTATTGGTATAATATTTAAGAAAACAAGCCATTGTACAAGCATACAGAATCTTTGATGTCCATGTACTTTACAGAGCTAGGACTTCCAAGAACTGTGGAGAAAGCTAAGGTTTATATTCTATCCTGAGCAGAACAGTCTTTTCCACAAACCAGGGGCTAGATCTTATCAGGGGACATTGGGAATGTTTCACCTACAGCAGGGATAATCAAGTCCTGGTATAGTAATCTTGGACTACTGCTCTCAGATGACAATACGCCCAATGGTCAGGGACTCTAAGAATTGTAGTCCAAAAGATCTGGAAGGCACTGGTCTAGTCAACCTCTAGCTTATAGAAGAAGAGATGAAAAATTCACTATGCCTACTAAGACCAGAAGGGACGTGGTGGCGCTGTGGGCTAAACCGCAGAAGCCTGTGCTGCAGGGTCAGAAGACCAGCCGTCGTAAGATCGAATCCACGCGACGGAGTGGGTGACTGTCGCTTGTCCCAGCTCCCGCCAACCTAGCGGTTCGAAAGCATGCAAATGCAAGTAGATAAATAGGGACCACCTCGGTGGGAAGGTAACAGCGTTCCGTGTCTAAGTCGCACTGGCCATATGACCACGGAAGATTGTCTTCGGACAAAACGCTGGCTCTATGGCTTGGAAACGGGGATGAGCACCACCCCCTAGCGTCGAACACGACTGGACAAAAATTGTCAAGGGGAACCTTTACCTTACTAAGACCAAGCAAAGAAGTAAAGCATTTCAACTATAGAAACATCAATTTCAGGAAAATATTAGTATTGGCTTTGTAACCGTATGTTTAGTAGCAGAATGAGCAGCTTGACACCATCGTGGGTTTGTCACCCCATCACTTATAGTGGGCCTGTTTTGAGTTTCATGTGACAAGCGTGCACTAACCATGATCATATCTGCTGGTGTGATGAGCATGTTGCTTGGAACGGCACGACAGACATAGCCTTTCCTTTCCACCCACACAGCAGCTTTCTTTGGGAGTCTAGCACCTGGCTGGCAAGAACCTAACTTGGTTCAGAGAGCAGGAAGTGTTCTGATAATGATATCTATTTGCACTGTGTACATTAAGTTTCTGCTGGTCAAGAAACTTTTCCACAATCTGCCTTCAAAGTAGAATGTTAACCAATATTATTTTATTTATTTATTTATTTATTTATTTATTTATACCCCGCCTATCTGCTCAGAACGAGCACTCTTGTCAAGACACCTAACCATTAGACCAATTTGTTTGACGATCAGGATTGTACTAAATGGTATTTGTCTCGTCCCTTAATTCCTCTGTTGTTATTGTTGCTGCTGTTGTGGTGGCTATTGTTGTGTGCCATCAGTTCAACTCCAACCTATGGAAACCCAACGAATGAGCAATCTCCAAAATGTCCCATTCTCAACAGCCCTGCTCAGCTCTTGCAAACAGCCCATCTCACAGGTTAATAATATTTCTATTTTTTAAAAAAAATTCTATGAAGCTTTTGCATCATTCCCCTCATTCTGCTATCTTATTGTATCTAGGGTTAAGGCAGGTCATATTCATCCTCTTGCTTTCCTCCTCCTGCTTCTCCCTGCTTTCCATCACTGTAAGCCTCTTGTAGGGTCTGTTTCTTGGATAGCATCACACAGCCAGATTATAGTATATAACAAACAATGTTAAAATCTGAATATTTAACAAGCGGACACTTACAAGGCAACAGCACAGCTTTCCACTGACCATATCCTTGAACACAGGTTTGACTGAGCAAACATCAAGTGTTCCACAAAAAAAACAGCATCCAAGAGCTCAAAAAATTGTAGAATTTAAATGCGAAGGAGGATTTTAAAAAGTCTTAAGAAGCAAACTTGCAAAACCAGATTTTATCCGTGGTTTTAGGACACCTCCTAGAAAACGGCGGTACCACAAATTGGAATTTCCATCTCTTGAAATATCATCTCTTCACCAGGCATGTTTCAGACATAAAGAGCAAGATCTCATTGGCATTTTAATTTACAGCACAGAATGCTTTTCTTAATTTAATCCAAGCAGAATTCTGAGTAAATCCTACTTATAAAACACACCAGATAAAGTCCCAGCTTTCTATAGTAAGCCATTTTCCATACAGCCAAAGAACCAATTTCACATTTTTGACTCCCAAGGCGGGGGATATATCCTGGGGCATACCATTGATTCTAAGAACTGTCAAAGCTGCCCATTTCTGCTCTGTATCTTCCCTAGGAATCAATGTATGCTGCAAAGGATTCTAGGACACACTATAAATTGTTCACTCAGTTTGTGCAGGATGCTTGCCAGGTCCAACGAATAAACTAACAAGAGCTGCTGCACCTCTGTCCTGCCTGATCTATGCATCCCACGAGGGTAATCGAAAGGCGGACAGCAGAAAACACTTTGCTTCACCCTACAGGCACTTGGCTAGTGTCTCCATCTTTTCCCGGCTCCTCAGCTTTTATGTTCAGTGCCCCTGTGCCTACTTCAAAGGAGATACTCTGCCTCCTCTGGGTTTTTATTCTTCCCTCTTTTCTGCCAACTCCAGCGGGGCTAACTCCTTTCTCCGTAAGTAGCAAGCTGTCAACTACCCCACATGTAGAACACGCCCAGCCTTCCTCTGCAGCTTCCCATGGCAGAGCAATTGTGTTGAAAAAAACATGTCCTTTAGTAGTTCTCTCTTTGAGAAACTCCTGATAAGCTTCTGAGGAACCTAAAAGTTCCTAGGGGCATGATTTGAAAAGCAGTGCTTGAGCAAGAAATGTCACAATATCTCTGTAAATTTGTTTGTTTATATGTATTGACTTTTACTTGGTTATTTTTTTAAAATAAAATGTGTGGCAAATCCAAATAATACCATAGCAACAATATAAGCAAAGAGCAAGAGAGATCAAAATCCTGCATGATCAGAGGCATACATAAATGGGTGGATGGGCAGACAGACTGCAGAAGGACTGGTTGGAAGCTCTTCCAGAACAAGCATGTGTTCCCCACTCATGACATTGCTGTTACCAGTATTTTCTTCCTGCCATCTGCATGATTTTCTCCTTGTTTTGGTCAACACAGTAAGACATTCTGGGTCTTTTTTTAAAAGCATATTTTTAGCCTTTATCCCAGCACCAGTCTCAATGGTTAGCCCCTCCCGGTCAGAAATGTCCAGTTAACTTTCAATTAGCATGCAAACAGTCCACCACTAAGGTATCTCTAGAATAGAAGCTCCCGGAGGAGAGTGGATTTCTCATATATTTCGTTAAAATGTTCTAGCATGTTGTGAAGAGCAGGGATTGTCAGAGAAATCACTTTTTAAAATACGTTTGAGCATGAATCCTGGTAAGCCCCACCACCAGCTGACAGACAGAGAACTTTTGCCCATCTGGAATAGCCCCAACTAAACAAAACACAGAACTGGACGAAATAGTTGCAATAGAAAGCTCTTTTTTTGCTTCTATGTATGCGATTGCATTTTCTGAGGAAGAAAGTGTAACTAGTCATACCCCCAGCACAGGAAGCACACACACAGTATTTAATTTAGCCTGGTCAAAACGGTGGTACAAATTGTCCCTTGCCTGCCATTAAAACTCATGCAACCTCACTAAAAGCTAGCCTTATACCAATGTAAAATGCCTTGTTAAGCGATTATTTCACCAGGCACCGTGGCGTCCTCCGCAGGTACAAGCATTTCTACGGGAATGCTAGTAGAGGAGGTAGTAAACATATTTGTTTCATTACAGTGTCTTTAAAAATGTAAAAATTCTTTATAAAAAACACAACCCCAACCAACTGTAAGCTGACCTCCAGCCAAAGTACACATTAATTATCCAGCTTAAGTCAGGCGGATGCTCAAGGAAAGGGGAGATAAAGTTACTCTCAGCTGGATACTTTGTAGTTAGCACAAATGTAATATAAAGCGTACCAGAGTTTGTCAAGTGTCTGTCTGGATTTTCAGTTTTCATTACTGCTCTAATTAAAACCACATTTCTCGACTACATTACCTATAACAAGAAAGGAATGAGAAATGAGGTTGTCAAGGTCAGGCACTCTCTGCTCTTTACGCTGAGGATCTGCAGGCCACAAGCTGGATTTTTGGTGTAAGCCAGAGCAAGCGGGGTGGAATGTCACATTACAACTAAGGCTTTGTGGTCGAAAAGACAAACCTATGAGGTCACTTCCTTTTAATCACCAACAGAACATGTTTATCTGAATGGTGGATGTGAGACAGGAAGGTGGACAGGCTGATGACAAGCGGAAACACCAGGCTTCCTGAACCCATGTCTCTTGACCCCTTTGACTTGATAAAGGGCAGGATGGCTTAATTTGGGCTAGGTCTCACTAGGAGTTAGTGCTGGACCCTGGTTGGGTTCAGCCCTGAAAGTGGCATTTCCATTGTTCGAGAGAAAGAGAGGGGATCACTGTATGCCTAGTCCATGTGCTGCGCAAGAGTGGAGTCTGATCTGTGGTGGAGTCTTAACACTCTTCAAAATCTCATTTTCAAAAAGACCACACACAGAAAAAAAAACCCAATGTACAGTGGTGCCTCGCTAGACAATGATAATCTATTCCACTGAAATCGCTGTTTAACGAAATCATTATCTAGCAAAAAGCATTTCCCCATTGGAATGCATTGAAACCTGTTTAATGCGTTCCAATGGGGAAGAATCGTCTTTGTCTAGCAAAGATCGAACATAGGAAAGCCGCTTTGCGAACTGCCGATCAGCTGTTTAAATTGCTGTCTTGCGAACCTTAGGTCCCAAAAACACCTGTTTTGTGAGCGCAGAGGGAGCTGTCAAAATCGTTGTCTAGCGAAAATCGGTTTGTAAAGCAGGGACCAAACATTGTCCAGCGCAATTCCCCCATAGGAATCACTGTTTTGCGAATTGCTATAGTGATTGCAAAAAGTCAATGTCTAGCCAAAAAACTGTCATGTGGGTTAACTGTCTAGCGAGGCACCACTGTATATTTATATACACTAGTGCAAGAAACCTAAAAATATTCACAAATGCTAGACACTGCACACAGCCTCACAATTGTCTCAGGTATGTCAGCTTCTATAGGGAGAGAGAGAGAGAAAAGCTCATTTTTTTTTACAAAAGCAACAACTCAAACAACAAGATTGTTAGTGGAAATAAGAGGCTACAGACTGGGCCCTAGATGGCCTAAATCATGTTCCAGTATGTCCACTTCTTGTTTGTTCCTGTGTTACTAGATGCTAACCAAGAAACAGCTCACTATACTTCTAATATTTGTGTACAACTCAGAATTTTATTGAACAAATACTGCTGCTTAAGTCAGAGTAAGGTGTATCTGATTAATTTCACAAGCTTCAGACAGCAGGGTCATCAACAATGGGAAAATGAAAAGCATAACGAGAATCAGAATGAAGAGGAAAGAACTCAGTGGAAGACAGTCCCATGTATGGGCAAGGCAGGTTTCAGTGATTTTTTTTTTCCTTCAGTGACTGCAGTTACTTGCAGATTCATTCCATAGTGAACCATCAGCAAAGCTTCAGAAGACTACTTGTTTCGATCGGCCTTCAGGCCACAAACAAGTCAGAAAACATGAGAATATGCCATTGAGGTTTTAATACCATTTTGTTTTATTTTCCTAGGCTTCCGGGATTTTTTTCCCCAGTTTTCCTGTACCCTAACTAAGCCACAGGGACGTGGTGGCGCTGCGGGCTAAACCGCAGAAGCCTGTGCTGCAGGGTCAGAAGACCAAGCAGTCGTAAGATCGAATCCATGCGACGGAGTGAGCGCCCGTCGCTTGTCCCAGCTCCCGCCAACCTAGCGGTTCGAAAGCATGCAAATGCAAGTAGATAAATAGGGACCACCTCGGTGGGAAGGTAACAGCGTTCCGTGTCTAAGACACACTGGCCACGTGACCACGGAAGATTGTCTTCGGACAAACGCTGGCTCTATGGCTTGGAAACGGGGATGAGCACCGCCCCCTAGAGTCGAACACGACTGGACAAAAAAAATTGTCAAGGGGAACCTTTACCTTTACCTAACTAAGCCTTGAGATGTGGCAGAAGGAAGGGTGGCAAATCGTTTCTCTTGAAATTACTTTTAGTGAAAGCGAAATAAGAAAATGCCAAAAGCAGTTGAACTTTAAAAAATAAAAAATCAAGAGGCAAAGTTACCGCATGACGTAACTTCAACACTGATAATGAAAAAAACTGAAATAGCTAGAGATTTTGTATACAGTACCTTCATTGAATTATCAATCCAAATGGAGATAGCAGCCAAGAAATCAGAAGAAGACTGAGACTAGGAAGGGCAGCTATGAAGGAATTATAAAAGATCATCAAATGTAAGGATCTGTCGCTGGAGACCAAGATCATCCACTCTGGTATTCCTGATCACCTATGTATGGATGTGAAAGCTGGACATCAAAGAAAGCTGACAGGGATAAAATTGATTCATTTGAAATGTGATGCTGGAGGAGACAACCGAAAGACAAATAAATAGGTCCTAGAGCAAAGCAAGCCTGGACGATATCTGGAGGCAAAAATGTTAAAACTGAGGCTGTCCTACTTTGGACACATCACAAGGAGGCAGGATTTTCTGGAAAAGGCAATACTGTAATGGTGGAAGGCAGAAGGAAAAGAGGAAGACCAAATTCGAGATGGACTGACTTCCTAAAGGAAACCATGGGCTTGCAGTTACAAGAGCTGAGCAGGGCACTTGAGGACAGGGCATTTTGGAGACTCTATAATTCATAGGGTCTCTATAAGTCAGAGGCAACTTCATGGTGCATAACAACATCTGCAGAGTTCAGACAGCTCCATTTTAAAACATGCAATTTGTCTCTGAAATGAAGCATCTAATCTATTACCTGCTGATGAATGGGCAGAGCTATTTGGTCCCAATGAAACTAAATGAGCAAAGGTATATTCTGACTGCCTTCACTGATAAAATAAAATCCAAAATTCACAAGCAGATGATACTTTTATGTTGAACTCTATAAAGCATGCTAATTTTGGACAATTTAAGGTGATCGAAGTAAAAGTGTTTGGAAGTTTGAACTTTGATTTATTCCTGTGTATAAACATGGTCTCCTCTCCTTTTTTGGACGTCCTTGATAAATATCTTTGTTATTTAATCTTCTCGCAGTAGCAATTGGCATTGTATTTCAGGGGGCATCCCCCCTCTTCTAAGTCCTGTGATACTTCCCGATGGCTCCAGGAAGAAGCAACAGTAGAGATTAAGATAAGAATAGGTCATCGTGACAGCAGGACTGGTAGAGGCAGCCTGGGGGAATGAAGACACATACCTGTCAAGAGAATTGCTATCCTTTGGGATTTGAGGTTTGGGAATCAAAGCCAACCTCATAGACAAAAGAAGAGAGAACAAAATTTGATTTATGACAAACCAGACTGAAGCAACCTGCTTCCTTTGAACATTCTTCAAAACATATCTTTTGTGTACTATTTGTGATCTCTGAAATTTGTGGAGGAGAACAACATTTTATGTCTTCCTGGTTCCTAATACTCCTTTTTCATCTCTTCCGTGGAAAGAGTTCTAGGCAGAATCCAGTTAAACAAGATTAAACATTTTGAATCCTCTGAATTATTAGAGTGGAATTTCAAAGTCTGTGCTCTTAAAAGTACTTCTCCAAATTATTACATGCCTTTCTTCTTTCTTTCTCTTCTCCCTCCCTCCTCTGGATCAGAGTAGTTTGGCTTTTTATTCATTTTGATAAAATCTCATGGGAAATGGGAAATAATGTCCATGGCTCAAGTCCATTTTACTATCCATTTACAGAACAGTTACAATATCTCCACTGAACCACCACTGCCGAAAAGTTAAGCAGGAATGCCCTGTGATTCAAATGCATAGCCCAAAATAGTGATACGTAAATAGGTGTTTCCCCCACCCTCCCCAGCTCAGGATACACTGCACTTGAAATTCAGAGGGCAACACACACCATTGCTCCAGCTCAACTGAGGTTGTGACTACATGGTCAAATACTGCAGTATTTGCTGCAGGTGTAAAATGGGATGAATTCACTTTTTTAAAAAAAAAATCACATAACCTAGACTAGCCTTTTTCGCTCCCAATGCAGTTTTTTTCTCTGCCATCAGGAGCTTCTATTTTTTTTTCAAGCTGGATCAATTCAAACAGACTTTTCCCCTTTGTGATCAGTTGTCTTCTTCTCTGAAAGGATAGAACATGTGACTGTGAATAGCATTCTGGTGACATACCAAGCTGCCCCTGATGCTTTTGACTCCCACCACTGTGATCTTTCTCCCTAGTCATCTCCAAGTATTTTTCCCCCCAAACTAGTGAGTTTAGTGCTAGATCACCTTATCGCTACAGTGATTTATTTATTTATTTTAAATATTTCTATGCCACCTTTCTCCCCAAAAGTTCAATGCTAGATCACCTCTGTATGGCCAAAAGACAGAGAGAAAGAGAGAGATTCATAGGCATCCTTCAGTCTCAAGAGACTATGGTAACATGCTGTGTATCAAGAAGTGTCCTCTCCAGAGCATGAAGCCTGGGTAAAGTAGTATGGAGGATAGGCTGTTACCCAAAGAGCAAATCCCCCCTCTCCACATCACTGAAATGGTCCAATGGAAAGGCAAGAGCCAATACAACTGGTTCCAGAAACGTCGCAGGAGTTGGCAGAATGACACAAACTGCCTTTGGGACTCCAGCTCCGGATTTTGCCTTGAAGTTAACTCCTGAAGCTTTTTCCATGAGTGGATATAGCCACAAGGCAGTGGAGGTTTGAAATTGGAGTTTTCCTTCTCCTAGATGGGGTGCCTTCCATGGCTGAGAGAGAGATTATTTTTTAAAAAAATAGAAAGAGTTCTGACAAACTCCAGTAGTCTGCTCTGTTTCTGCAGTATATGTGTATGTCCTTGTACATTATGAAAAACTTAGGAAAACTGTCTCTTTTCCCTAGTGCCCTGCAGCACTTTAAGCAGTCCACCAGCTTTATAATGAACCTTGAAAGGATAGTTGGGGCTGGACAGAAGGTGGGGTCAAAGGAAGGGAGGGGGTCTGTAGGCTATGGTATGGATCAAACTACATCAGACTGAGGGACCAATAACACTGGCCCCAAAACAAACCACAGTCTCTGAGCAAGCACTGAATTCAAGTGTAAAACAGGCTGCAAATCAAGCCACAGCAAAACCAAATCACTCCACATCGGCTTGCCGGTGTAGTGTCAACCTGAGATAAATTAAATCATCTCCTGGCATTGGGCTAATCCTAAAACGGCACTTTAATTTGCTATGCTGGTTACTAGAGTTTAGGTTCAGTATGTCCATTAGCTATTTTAAGCCTTTCTACTTGAGTAGGATGTGGAGCAATACAATGTTTGTTCCATCCTTTTAAGTGAAAGAATCGCTACAATGTAGCACTCCTAAACCAAAGAGAACACAATGCAAAATCCATTTTCTGATGACATTGGGCCAATCTCTTAATTTTCAGTCTGATTTCTTTAGTATTATATTGTGATAATAAGGTAAGGGGGAGAGGAGAAAGAGAGAGAATGGATTTTACTTCCAGTCTGTTTCTGAAATTCATGTTAGCATCACATTTACTCATTTAAAAGAAATGACAAAAATGTTTTATCCATATTTATTTACAAACTTTACTTATAACAACAAACTGTTCTTGGGATATATACATGCTACATTTTTAAAAATCAGAAAGTAACACAATAATGAAACAACCAATTTTAAACAAAACAGGGTCAGTGTGTAAACCCAACAACCAAAAATGGAAAAACAAGCACAAAGTTGGAGATGGAACTTTGTCATTTGAGAATGAAAATACCTTTGTCAATGCAAACCATATTTTCTTAAGGTTACCAGACCAGGCACATATCCATGCCTAGTATTATATTAGTGCTCATGCCATGCTTATGTAACATGCTATAGCTAATTGTGGCTAATCAATGAGGTATTGGAGCAGCTCTCAGTCCATCCATTAGGCATCCTTCAGTCTCGAAAGACTATGGTAACATGCTCTGTAAACCGCGTCTAGTGTGGCTGAGAAGGCCAATTCGAGAGTGACAATCCCTTCCACACTGAAGACAAATCCAATCTGTCCCCTGTCCAGCTCCCTGGTTTTGCTGCTTTCATAACTGCCTCTTTGCCTCGGCCTGCTGGACAAGGGTCTCTTCAAATTGGGAGAGGCCATGATGCACCGCCTGCCTCCAGGCTGAACGCTCAGATGTCAGGATTTCCCATCTGTTGAGATCCATTCCTAAGGCCTTCAGATCCCACTTGCAGATGTCCTTGTATCGCAGCTGTGGTCTCCCTCTGGGGCAATTTCCCTGCACTAATTCTCAATACAGGAGATCTTTTGGAATCCGACCATCAGCCATTCTCACGACATGCCTAAGCCAACGAAGACGTCGCTGTTTCAGTAATGTATATATGCTAAAAATTCCAGCTCGTTCTAGGACTACTCTGTTTGGAACTTTGTCCTGCCAAGTGATACCAAAAATGCATCGGAGGCAACGCATATGAAAGGTGTTCAGCTTCCTCTCCTGCCATGCACAAAGGGTCCAGGACTTGCTGCAGTACAGGAGTGTACTCAGGACACAGACTCTATAGACCTGGATCTTGGTATATGTCGTCAGCTTCTTATTGAGCCATACTCTCTTTGTGAATCTTGAGAACATGGTAGCTGCTTTCCTGATGCGTTTATCCAGCTCGACATCTAGAGAGAGGGTGTCAGAGATCGTTGAGCCAAGGTACACGAATCATGAACAACCTCCAATTCTTGCGTGGAGATGGTAATATAGGGAGGTGAGTCCATGCCCTGGCCCATGACTTGTGTTTTCTTCAGGCTGATTGTTAGTCCAAATTCTTGGCAGGCCTTGCTGAAACGATTTATGAGTTGTTGGAGGTCTTCAGCAGAGTGGGCAACAATGGCTGCATCATCTGCGAAGAGGAAGTCCCATATGCATTTCAGTTGGACTTTGGTCTTCGCTCTCATTCTAGAGAGATTAAAGAGCTTTCCATCTGATCTAGTCCGGAGATAGACACCCTTTGTTACAGTTCCAAAGGCATGCTTCAGCATGACAGCAAAAAAGATCCCAAAAAGGGTTGGTGCGAAGACACAGCCCTGTTTCACTCCGCTTCGGATGTCAAAGGGATCTGATGTTGAGCCATCAAAAACTACAGTGCCTTTCATTCCCTCATAGAAGGACCTGATGATGTTAAGGAGTCTCAGTCCATATGCCTGGTCATAAAACATCCCATGAAAATAAGCCCTAATGATTTTATTTTAGCAAAAATTAATATATGACCCTGACTTATTTTCAGGAAAACACAGTAGCTAGTTGGAACATGATGTTCAGGACCGAGAGAACATATGTTTCCTCTCCCTCAATCGTCCTCTGATTTTTTAAAAAATGTCTTACATATATGAGATTAGCACTAGATCATCCTATCATCTTATCACTGAGTCATAATTATTATTATTTCCCATATTTATACCTCCAGACAACAAGGATCAACAGAGGCAGGCAGGCAGGAAGGAAAGGAGTCTGTGAATCGCATGAAATATGAATCACATGAACAGTGAATGCCCAAATTAATTGCACTGGTTGCAATTTTAAACTTAATACAGGCCATAAATTACAGAGTTGACTCAGCAAATTTTAATTGATTCAGTGGGCCTACTCTAGTGTGTCTTTATCTTCACCACACTTTATGACTTTTGATTTTCACCCCTATGCATTGTTGTTATTCTATTTTGTTACTTTGTTGTTTTATGTTACTTGTTGTAAACTGCCCAGAGTGGCCTTGGCTGCAAAATGGGTGGCATATAAACAAACAAACAAACAAACAAACAAATAAATAAATAAATAAATAAGCAATATAGTTTTAGCCATTTAAACAACACTATAATCTTAACAAAAAAGACCTTCTAAAGATCAAAGGGACATACTTTAATTTTAACATAAAGACAGTAGATGTGTGTGAAATAGATTGTTCAGATTTTATTATGGTTATAGATGAAGCCAATGCTGAATTCTCAGCTAAGACAAGCACCCTCTGTGACTTTGGGCCAGCTACTTCCAACTTGACCAATCTTATAGGTGCAAAGAAAAAAAATCATCTTTATGCTGTTATTGTTTAGTTCTTTAGTCATGTCCGACTCTTCGTGATCCCATGGACCAGAGCACGCCAGGCCCTCCTGTCTTCCACTGCCTCCCAGAGTTGGGTCAATTTCATGTTGGTTGCTTCGCAGACACTGTCCAGCCATCTCATCCTCTGTCGTCCCCTTCTCCTCTCGCCTTCACACTTTCCTAACATCAAGGTCTTTTCCAAGGAGTCTTCTCTTCTCATCAGATGGCCAAAGTACTGGAGCCTCAGCTCCAGGATCTGTCCTTCCAGGGAGCACTCAGGGTTGATTTCCTTCAGAATGGATAGGTTTGTTTTCCTTGCAGTCCAGCGGACTCTCAAGAATCTCCTCCAGCACCACAATTCAAAAGCATCAATTCTTCAGCGGTCAGCTTTCTTTATGGTCCAGCTCTCACTTCCATACTTTACTACTGGAAAAACCATACCTTTGACTATGCGGACCTTTGTCAGCAAGGTGATGTCTCTGCTTTTTAAGATGCTGTCGAGGTTTGTCATCGCTTTCCTCCCAAGAAGCAGGCGTCTTTTAATTTCGTGGCTGCTGTCTCCATCTGCAGTGATCATGGAGCCCAGGAAAATAAAATCTGTCACTGCCTCCATATCTTCCCCTTCTATTTCCCAGGAGGTGATGGGACCAGTGGCCATGATCTTAGTTTTTTTGATGTTGAGTTTCAGACCGTTTTTTGCACTCTCCTCTTTCACCCTCATTACCAGGTTCTTTAATTCCTCATCAGCTTCTGCCATCAGAGTGGTGTCATCTGCATATCGGAGGTTGTTGATATTTCTTCCGGCAATCTTAATTCCGGCTTGGGATTCCTCCAGTCCAGCCTTCTGCATGATGTATTCTGCATATAAGTTGAATAAGCTGGGGGACAATATACAGCCTTGTCGTACTCCTTTCCCAATTTTGAACCAATCTGTTGTTCCATATCCAGTTCTAACTGTTGCTTCCTGTCCCACGTATAGGTTTCTCAGGAGATAGATAAAGTGGTCAGGCACTCCCATTTCTTTAAGAACTTGCCATAGTTTGCTGTGGTCCACACAGTCAAAGGCTTTTGCGTAGTCAATGAAGCAGAAGTAGATGTTTTTCTAGAACTCTCTGGCTTTCTCCATAATCCAGTGCATGTTAGCAATTTGGTCTCTAGTTCCTCTGCCCCTTCGAAATCCAGCTTGTACTTCTGGGAGTTCTCGGTCCACATACTCCTGAAGCCTACCTTGGAGGATTTTGAGCATAACCTTGCTAGCGTGTGAAATGAGTGCAATTGTTTGGTAGTTGGAGCATTCTTTGGCACTGCCCTTCTTTGGGATTGGGATGTAGACGGATCTTTTCCAATCCTCTGGCCACTGCTGAGTTTTCCAAACCTGCTGGCCTATTGAGTGTAGCACCTTAACAGTGTCATCTTTTAAGATTTTAAATAGTTCAACTGGTATGCCATCACCTCCACTGGCCTTATTTATTTATTTATTTATTGGACTTATATACCGCCCCATAGCGCTACAAGCACTCTCCGGGCGGTTTACAATTTTAATTATAAAGGCTACACATTGCCCCCCCCAGCAAGCTGGGTACTCATTTTACCGACCTCGGAAGGATGGAAGGCTGAGTCAACCTTGAGCCGGCTACCTGGGATTTGAACCCCAGGTCGTGAGCACAGTTTTAGCTGCAGTACAGCGTTTTAACCACTGCGCCACGAGGCTCTTGTTGCATTGTCTTTAATTCCCTGGATATGGGAGTCATCAAAGATGATAAATCCCATACACAAAGACCTTGGGGCAGAAATAGCTGCATGCAGCAAGGTTTTGTGTGACTTCCTCATCAACAGTAACTACTGGTTGTGCTCTAAGTAGCAGCTGGAGACTTACACTCCTGTACTACTTGAGATATATCAAAAGCACAATGCATCTCCTGGCACTGTGCTAATCCTAAAATGGTACAGTATGTCAGTCTGATTATGAACCACTGCATACTGTTGATGAAAATCACATACAGCAAATGTATGAACGATATGAAAATCTCCCTTGATTTTGCAGTAGGTTAGGTCTACAGGTTATCCAACACAAGGAACTGCTAATGCCTTGCCATTAATGGATCTATATATGTGGCACCTTGTTGTACACATCTGGAGAGGAATGTTCACATAAGCGTGCAACTGTGCAAGAAGCCCATGTAGGCCTGGTAGTACATGTGAAAGATAATGGTATACAGTCTTGGGAAAAACTAAAACATGGTGACATAGCAAACATTTTTAATTATGCACAATCCAGATGGACATATATGTTGTCTTATACATGTGCTCTATACTTTTTTTGAAATAGATTGGACTCTTGTCTAAATGACTATAGCTGTATCATTCCAACTGATTTCTTAGCTAGAAAACTTATGTTATTAAGCAATTATTAAGCCTTATTTGGAAACCATTATTGTCCTTTAAGTGCACATCACATTAACAAAAAGATTTTTAAATACATGAAGTTAAAATTCCTACATTTATAAAGCAAGGGTGCCCTCTACTGTTTCAAAAATATTGTAAAAAAACCATGTCCTTCCTTTGCTCTTCTAATTAATAATAGGGCTGGAGTCATAAAAACCTTGAAGTAATAAAATTTATACTTTTAGATTCCCAGTGTTAGCAGACTATCTACCATTGTCTGCTGCAGGGGTAGTGCTGCATTTTGCTCTCTGAGACAAAGTACAAGGTAGTGATTTCATCAATTTTTTAGTAACTTAAAAAGTAGCATCTAAATTCTGTAAACTGTTGGGCTAAGGAACAAAACATATCCTCTCATCTATGTCATTCTCACCCCAGCATCCACAACAGAAAATGAGGCAGAAGCAGCAGTAAAAGGCACAGTGGAGGCCAGCAGCTGAAATAGAGGTTACTTACCTGTAACTCTGGTTCTTCGAGTGGTCCTCTGTGAATTCACACTAACGGGTTTGAGCTGCACCTGTACAGAGGTCTCTGGAATCTTCTAGAGCTTAAACCTTTGTTCACTAGGACCACCACCACCCCAGTACACATGGTCTGCCCATCCTGGCAAGCATCTCAGTTCCCACAAAGTCTGCCGCTGTAGAAAAAATTTGCATTTTTTGTTGTTGTGAAGATGTCTATCTGTGGGTGTCCCCAGGGATCGAAAAGTTGAAGGAAGATGGTTTCGTCTAGGTGCATCTGGGTGCTGCGTCTGCTGAGAGCATCTGCCAACTGGTTTTGGCGTGTGGAGATGTGGATCGCTATTGGAAATATATGGCGTTCGAGACACCATTTCCAGATTTTCACGGTGAGGTAGAGTAGGGGTAGAGAACGATTGCTGCCTTGTTTGTTAAGATAAAAAAGAGCTGTGGTGTTGTCTGTTGTTATATGAATGGCAGTACCATGTGACAAGTGGTTTGAAGGCACAAAGAGCCGTGAAAATGGCCAGAAGTTCTAGGTTGCTTACATGAAGGTATTTTTCTGAAGGAGACCAGAGGGCGTGAATATGGAGACCATTGCAATGAGCTCCCCAGCCGGTTGGACTTGCGTCCATGATTATTTATTTATTTATTTATTTATTTATTTATTTATTGACTGATTGATTGATTTGATTTGATTTGATTTGAACTCATGACACGAGGGTGATACCGAGGAGATTCAGTTGGAATCAGAATAGGAGTACCGAGGGCGCTTAGCTTTGACATAGATCCCCATATCGGGACGCCCATAGTGGTATCGGCAATGTTGGTATCGCCTTGGTGGCATTTGATAAAAAGTGGGCGGCTCATATAGAATGACCCTTTGGGGACGGCAGTATTGCATGAAAGACTCATGCAATGCGAGACGTCTTGTCGATCCCTGAGGATGTGGGACATCGACATCAGAAAGACCAGTCTCCAGTGTATGATGTGTCTTTCTGGACCGCTTGCATGGTGGTTGCGGATCAGGCAGAATAGACGCTGACTCCAACTCACACACGAAGACGGAGCTACCCAAAGGGCTTGAATGATCATATAGTGGAAGCACGGTAACCTCAGCAGAGATATTGGACCAAGAAGGGGACTGTGCCAACAAGGGTGATGGGGGTTGTCCCGATGGTGGAGGTAATTGTTGTCCTCGACCGAAACAGATTCAAGACAAATAGTTCGTTGCTCTTGAAGCGGTACCGAGGAGACCGCTCTATCCTTCTTGTGTTTAGGGAATTGTGTATCAGACAACTACTTCTTAGATTTCCTCGGTTTCGGTTGTTGTTCTGCTATCGAGGGAGAATTCTGTACCAGTGTAGATTTTGGTGTCAAGCCACCAGCCTTAGTATTGGGAGGCAATTTCATCTTGGATTTTGATTTTACCAAAGAGCCCCCAGAAGCGTCTGGAGACGGTAGATGAGCTGGTGGAGGCTGTGTCGACTCCATAGTCTGAGTGGGGCGAAGAGATTGTTCCCAAAAATAAGAATGGAGATGCTGTTGTCTCAATTTAAGGACCTGGTTTGTAAATTTCTTGCAAAGGGAGCAAGAAGTTGGCTGATGGGTCTCACGGAAGCAGAAAAGACAAGAGTCGTGACTGTTGAATGGCCCAGAGGAGGCCATAAACCAACAAAATGGAGAAGTAAAAAAAGGGGAAAGGGGAGGGGGCGGTAAAGAGAAGGAAACAACATGGAAGTCTCTCACTAAAGTTCCTTCTGAACGCAATAGCGAACGGAGCTTGTCGGAGAGAAGAAACCTCAGCGACGGCAAAAAGGAAGTGAGGCGCTTGCCAGGATGGGTGGACCACATGTACCGGGGGGGCGGTACTAATGAAAAAAGGTTTGAGCTCTAGAAGATTCTGGAAACCTCTGCGTAAGCACAGATAAAACCCATTAGTGTGCATTCACAGAGACCACAAAGAACCATGTGATACTCCTCACCACAACTTAGTTATGCCATTCCTACAAGTGGAGTGAAGACATCTTGTATTACAACTGCAGTGTAACTTATTTATATCTCAATTGTTGGGAGATAGAAATTATAAACAATTGATCACTTGGAACAAATTACTTTTGTGTTTTAAAGCATTTTGTAAACATGATGACTTCTAGAAAAATGTTCACACAATTTCTGCATTTTCCCCATGTCGTTTGTTGTTGTTATGTGCCTTCGAGCTGGACTTACAGTGACTCTAAGAGGCTTTCAAGATAAGTGAGATATTTAAGGACTGGTTTTTCTAGTTCCACAACCCTCAGTGAGTTTCCATGGTTGAGCAGGAATTCGAACCCAGGCCTCCTGAAACTTAAGTCTTTTTTTCTATCCACTACACCACACCTTTAGAGACAGGTAGCAAAGACTTGTATGAACCTAACTATCCTTTTACCCACAGGGACCACCTGTATGCCCCGAAAGCAAGTCCACAGGAAAGAAAACTTCCTCCCACTTGTGATATTGAAAAGAAAATGATATAGATATAGGTTCTTCATGAATTTGCCTAACAGCCCTTTAAAAATATCCAATTTGGGGGCCATCGTTCACATTGTCCTACACTAGCAAATTCCATTTTTTATCGCATGTTGGGTGTCTGCTGTAAACCTGGAAACATTCCTTTTTTGTAGTTTACCAAGAAGTATCCAAGTTTGTCTGTGAAAGTACAGTATATCCAGACAAATACAAAATTAAAAACAGGAGCAAAAGTATTACAGCATCTTAAAAGTCTGTTGTATTTCCATATGAGCTTTCATAGATACATCTACTTCTTCAGACATTTCCAAATGTTCAAATAGCTGAAGAAATGTATCCATGAAAGCTCACACTGAAGTATATCACTAGATCTTTTAAGTACCATAATATTTATGGTGGATTTTTTTTTGTTTTATGTTTTTGGTTATTACTTTTTATGACTACAGCTTCCAGAATCCCCGGCAGAATGGCCATATCCCATTGCTCAGCATATTGCTTGGATTGACGTTTGTGAGTTGTCCAGCATTATGAGAAAAACAAAAAGTCCTCTCTGCTCACATTCTTTGCAGAATGCTTAATTTTAGGCACCTATCATATTCTCATGTACACACATTTTTATAATGCTAAGGGCCCACAATAATTATAAGTTCTCACTGAGAAGAAACACTACATTTGCGGGAGAGAAAAATCCTACCTATTTCTTCCAGCCTTGTTCAGGGCAAGTGAGCTTTCTAAAAAAAAACAAAATAAAACAAAAAGGATTCTGCTGGGGCTGCCCAAAACTGAGCCTGGGTCTTCAGATGAGGTTGTTTGCAGAACGGATTTCTGCTATCATCTTTGCCTTCTAGCAGCTCCCTCACTGACCATCCTACTCTGCTCGGGAAGGACAGATGCCTGGAAAAAAATTAAAAAAAAAAGTTCTTAGGAAAAGTTTCTTCTGTGATTATCTCTAGCTTTCATTCATGTCATGCTATTCCCAAGCTGAGGAACTCCCTCCCACAGAAGATTGGGTTGGCCTCATCTTTGCTGTCCTTCTCATAGAATCATAGAATAGTTGAGTGGAAAGGATCCTCTAAGGCAGTGATGGCGAACCTATGGCACACATGCCACAGCTGGCACATAGAGCCCTCTCCGTGGGCACATGAGCCACAAGTTGCCCTCAAAAAATACTTAAGGTAAAGGTTCCCCTTGACATTTAGTCCAGTCGTGTCACACTCTAGGGTACGGTGCTCATCTCCGTTTTCAAGCCATAGAGCCATCGTTTGTATGTAGACAGTTTCCGTGGTCACGTGGCCAGCGTGACTAGACACGGAATGCTGTTACCTTCCCATCATGGTGGTACCTATTTATCTACTCGCATTTGTATGCTTTCAAATGGCTAGGTTGGCAGGAGAAAAATATTTACCCCTCTGCTGGTGCAGTGTCTAGCCTGACAGGGGATTGGAGAACCAAGCCTTGTGTTGCAGTTTGGGCACTCAGGTTCAAAAAGGTTCACCATCGCTGCTCTAAGGCCATCAAGCCCAAATTCTTGCTCGATGCAGAAATACAATTCAAAGGCTATCTGCCAGGTGGATTTCTTAAATTCCTCTTGAATGCCTCCAGTGCTGGAGCGCTCAACACCTCTCAAAGTCTTGCTCCCACCAAGATCTACCCGGATCACCCGCGCGAGCCAGGAGGTGAGGCTGAGGAGCCTGATGCCAAGGGAGGCCCAGAAGGAAAAGACACGAAACCGGGCCTTCTCGGCGGTGGCTCCTCGCCTCTGGAATAATCTCCCTCCTGAGATTCGCGCAGCCCCCACTTTGGGCACGTTTAAAAAGCAACTAAAAACATGGCTATATATTCAGGCCTTCCCTCCAGCTAACACTTGATTT